>NC_132896.1:5602968-5677968 GCF_030463535.1 Salminus brasiliensis | reverse complement strand
ACTGAGCTGCTGGGTGTTTTTTCCTTTTTTTCTCTTTCTCGCTCTCTCTCTCTCTCTCTCTCTCTCTCGCTCTCTCTCTCTCTCTCTCTCTCTCTCTCTCTCTCTCTCGCTCTCTCTCTCTCTCTCTCTCTCTCTCTCTCTCTCTTGGCTCGCGCTGATTATGACTTCAATTCGTTTCTGCGCATAAGAAGCGATTTCATCGATTAAGAGGCTTAATAAATATGAATCAACTCTTTAAAAGTCTACCAGAAAACCATCTACAGTGCAAGGGGTGCAGCAGCGCGTGCTGCGTCGCTTTAACCGGTTCTGAGCGATTCTCAACGGATTCGAATTATTTCGAACGATTCGCGATTATTCGATTCCGTTATTCGTGCCATAATTTTCCACAGCTTTACGCGAACTTAGCAGACCCCCTCATGTCCCCTCCTGCAGGTGTGTGAGGAGCAGAAGTGTGAGGAGGAGGTGTTTCCCTTGGCCATGAACTACCTGGACCGTTTCCTGTCCGTGGTTCCGACCCAAAAGTGTAACCTGCAGCTGCTGGGCGCTGTCTGCATGTTCCTGGCCTCCAAGCTGAAGGAGACGCGGCCTCTCACCGCCGAAAAGCTCTGCATCTACACCGACAACTCCATCAGACCTCATGAGCTGCTGGTAGGGCTTCTGCCTCACGTGCCATGGCTTGATATGTGCGTTTTTGGGAGTAATAATGGCCAGATGTTCACAACAGCTGCGTGAATAATCACTCTCTTATTCATTTTACTTATTATTATTTGATATTAATATTATTCAGCTATGGAAATATACTTATATGCTTATCAATACTTCAATATAGCAACAGTTCAACAAAATCTGCATAAATACTTAAATATTATTTCATTTCTTTTGCACAAATAACATTTTTATATTTATTATTTTTTATATAAGTTCAACTATAACCTCTTAAAAACTCAGCCTATTATTCTACAATGCACACAATCTGACTTATTAATAAGGTATAGAAGTGTGTAGAGTGTGTATTTACCTGTCCACTTATTTATGTCCTCTAGCAACAGGCACACGCCTATATGAGCCCAAATGCCTTCCAGCCTCATGTTATTCATCATTATTAGACATTTAGAGGCTTCTGAAGGCTACAGATACAGTCAGAGCAGTGCTGGGCTGAGCTGGGCTAGTCCAATGGGGAGCTCTGGGCTCATGGCAGTGGTGAAAGAGTTGAAAGAGTGACAGTGAAATGCAAATGTAGGAGCTTTGCTGAGTTGAGTTGGGGAGGGCCGGCAGCAGGGAGGGATGGTGGATGGTGGATGGTAGATGCTGTGCTGTGTGAGCAGTGAGCTGCAGGGGCTGATCTAATGCACATGCACCAGCACGAGCGAGGAGCCACCCGTGGGTCTCCATCACCATCTAGTGGCAAGTATGCGAGTGAGCGCTGGGAAAAGGGGCTATCTGGATTTCCAGTTCCGGCTTTGTAGCACAGCAGAGAGAGAGAGTGTGAGTGTGTGTGTGAGAGAGAAAGAGAGAGAGAGAGTTTTTTTATAATGGTGGCTGAATGAGATGAGGACATTTATCTCCTTGTGGCTTCTGCTTTTTTTTACCCTGTAAGAGTTGTGATCATCACTTGACAAAGAATCAGCGTGTTTAGTCTGTAGCTGTTTCGCATTTTCCTGGTAACGTGAATTAGCACCAGTTCTAAGAACCATTTAACGCCCAACTTTGAACCGAATGCCTGCAGTTGTGTTGGATGAGTCCAGTTTAGTTTGGCTGATTTTGGTCTCAACTGCTGTAGAAGAGTCTGAGCACTTAAAAATAGAGGTGTCTCAAAGGGCTGTTTGGAGAACAGCATAGAAGAACCACTTTTAGTTCTCTAAAGAAGCCTTCAGTGGTGTTGTCAATGGAGAACTATCAGATCAAAAAGTTCCTCAGGGAACCAAAAGTGTGTCTTTTGTGGCCTCATTCAAAAGAAGCCCTTTTGTGCTTTTGACCAGAAGCACCAGTAGATGGAATGAATCCTTATTCGAAAGGTTCCTTACGAGTACCCACAGTGGTTTTCTATGCCATTGTCCAGAGAACCTTTAGTTTAGTAGAGTGTGCACTTTTGGATGGTTCTTCTGTGAAGCATTTATGAAAATGATATGCATAAGCGTGAAGAACCTTTTAGAAAGTTTAGAAAGTTCAAAGAACCTCCACATAATGGAAGAACCTTTAAATTGGTATAGAACCCTGGCATTACACAGAGGTTCTTCAGCTCAGGAAGAGTGGTTCCAGCAATGGTTCCAGGAAGAACCTTTAAATTGGTATAGAACCCTGGCATTACACAGAGGTTCTTCAACTGACCAAACATGGTTCTTTTATGGGGTCATTTTGGCATTCCCTACCAGTAGATAGAGAGAACCATTAACTACAAGGTACCAGAGGTATTTTATTTCCTATGGCAGTGTGCAGAGAACCCTTTATTGGAACCTTGTGTTTTAAGAGCTTTAAGAGTATGCATTTTCCATTGATGGTTCTTCTGTGAGTCATTTTTATAAATGAGATACAGGAGTATGAAGAACCTATTTTAAAGTTGAAATAACCTCCACTTAAAGCAATGGTTCCAGGAAGAACCCTTAAAATGGTATAGAACCCTGGCATTACACAGAGGTTCTTTTGCTGACCAAACTCTTAAAAATATAAAGACCAGTATGATGTCTTTGGAACACCAGGAAATGGAAAAAGACATTCATTAAATGCCATGGCTCCATGGCATTGTGCAAAGAACCTATTTTGGAACCTTGCGTTTTAAGAGTGTGCACTTTCCACTGATGGTTCTTTAGTGAACAATTTAAGCATGAAGAACCTTCAAAGAACCTATACATATTCAAAGGGCTCCAGGAACATCAGTAGATAGAGAGAACCATTAACTGAAAGGTACCAGAAGTGCTCTGTTTTTGTATAGCAGTGTGCAGAGAACCCTTTACTGGAACCTTGTGTTTTCAGAGTTTTAAGAGTGCGCACTTTCCACTGATGCTTCTTTTGGTGAACCATATTTTTTGTAAACGAGATGCAAAAGCAGGAAGAACCTTTCTGCAAGTTCAGAGAACCTCCACGTAAACCAAAGGCTCCAGTTAGAACCCATACATGGGTATAGAACCCTTACATTATGGGAAACAAACTGTGGCATCACTCCCAGGAGCCATTTTTGGCACCTGAGTGCATCGGATGGCTCATTCAGGGAGAGAAACTATGGAAACGGAGGCGAAACATGCTGGTTAAACCCAAGCGCTGTTTCCTCCTCAGAATTCCATAAGCATTCCTCAGCGAGCTGCCGTTCCTCCGCAGTGTGGTCAGAGAAGTCAAATATGAATAAGGCAGGGCGTGCACACAACATACGGCACGGTACCTCGCTCTGAGGAGTCCTTCTGCTGTCAGCTCAGCTCGCGTGAGCTATGTGTGTTTGTGTGTTTGCACTGCTCTTCTCACCTCTTGTTCATCAGTTTCTCTCTAAGCGGCGGAAATGGACGGAGCTGGTGGTTCTGGTCGAAGATGACACTACTACGCCACTGTCCTCAGCAAAAAAAAAAAAATGGTGGTGGACCACGGTTGTTGTTTTTTTTTCTTTTTAAACAGCTCAGTGTTGCACTGTACGAGCTGATGCTGGGCTGCGAAGCGCAGCAGATGCAGGAAACCGGAGATGGGCTGTCACAGTCACAGCTTCAAGATTTGTCTCTGCTGACTGGTACAAAGTTCTTGTAATTGCGAGCTCGCTGGTGGTAGAGGCACTGATGAGAGGAAGTGGGTGCCTACACTGTGTTGCAAGTGCGCCACTGTCAGCTCGCAGTTTGCCCTCAATCAAAACAGTGGCGTGATAAGGAGCAATAATAGGACCAATGAAGCTACCGGCCTGTGTTCTGTGGGACGCCCCTTCTAAAGAGTTCATGCATCTACTTTACGTTGCACCAACAGGTGTGCAAATGCACACACACAGCTTGTCTGGTTGTTGTAGAGAAGTATTGCCAATAGAAAGGACCTAACCTAACATCACAAACCTAGTGGCACCATGCTGCCGAATGCCAGGCGTGGGCTAGAGGGGTGTAAAGTCCCCCAGCATTGAGCTGTGGAGCAGTGGAAGAACTCCAGTGTTCTCTGGATTGATGGTTGGGGAGGTGATCATCCAACAATCTAATAGAAAGCCTTCTTCCCTGGACAGTAGAGACAGGTAAACTCTTTTTAATACCCTTTCAGATAAAACAGTGCACTAGCAGATGTCCCAATACTTTTGTCTATATAGTGTTTTGTCTGAATATTGGGAGGAGGAACATGCCCGAAGCTTGAATTCCATCTCTATCTGTGACAGGGCAAGCTACACCAACATGGCATGGGCGCCGCGCTAATGATACCCTAAGTGACTGTTCCAGGCCCTCATTTCCCAAAGTTTCCTTCATATATGTGATGCATATCTTCTTTTCCCAGTCTATAATCAGTAGAAAAGTCACATGAAACCCGATCCTCTGATTTCTATTTCAATCATATTTATATATTCCTGTAAATGATCACTTACTGGTCCCTTGTCTAAACATGTGAGTCTGATCAGATAAAGACCCAACCATAGGCATTATAGCCTACTGTCTGAATGTAGTCAGAGTTGGTAGTTTGGTTGGGACTGCCTTCGCTTATAGACTCTCGAAAGTAAAGGTGGCGTAAAAGGAGGAACCTTTCCCTGAGGAACCATGAGATGATGGAACTGCTTTTTGTAAACGAAACATGAGAGAGTTTGAAGAACGCTTCTAAAGTTAAAAGAAACAAAAAGCCAGAGATGCACTATATGGACAAAAGTATTGGGACACCTGCTCGTTCATTGCTTCTTCCAAAAACAAGAGTATTAAAAAAGAGTGGATTCTGCCTTTGTTGGAGTAACTGTCTCTACTGTCCAGGGAAGAAGGCTTTCTACTAGATTTTGAATGAGCATTGCTGTGTGGATTTGATTGCATTCAGCAACAAGACTGTTATTGGGGTCAGGATGCTGGATGAGCAACACCCTATCTCATCCCTAAGCCCAATGGGGGATGAGGTGGGATGTTGATCATCCAGCATCCTGACCTCACTAACATTCTTGGGTATAAGGAGGCCTTATGCCCTTCTTGCTAACGCGTGGCATCGGGCAGCATGGTGCCAACAGGTACATGTTGATCTTCTCCAGAGAGTCCTATACTATTGGTAGAAGTTCTCCACAAGGACTAGACAAGCTGTGTTTGTGTGTGTGTGTGTATGTGTGCATTTGCACATCTGTGTTAGCAATGGGTTCAACTTAAAGTAGCTGAATGCATTCGTTAGAAGGGTGTCCACAAATATTTGGACATAATGTGTACTATACACCAGGAACCCAGGAACCCTAGGTGTGTACTTTAGTTGTGGTCCTGCTGGTCTCCTCAAGCGTGTCACACCTATGGCAGCTCCAGAAGCCCAAATAAGGAGTGATGCTTAAATCTTCCTGAGGAGGAGAGTCTGAGAGAGCCTGAGGGCTGAGCTGAGACCACCATCTAGCATCTTGCAGTGATCGCAGAACTGCAAGCCTCTTTGGAAAGTCTTAGCAGTTTGTTACCCTCTCAATTTCAGAGTTGCTGTGCATGTGGGCGAGCCGAGCATGCAGAGGTGGCGAGGAACTCTTGCAGCTCGTGCAGCTCGCGCAGCTGTGCTGTCGCTTTGCTATCGTTGGAACAGTCATTCAGAACTCTGCTGTCGTTCACCTGCGGCCCCACACCGGAACAATCTGTTGGCCAAGTTCACAGAAAAAGTCGTCAGGGCTCTGTAAGTCGGTGGATTTAATGGCTACCACATTGGGCCTCATGACTAAGTGCATGTGGTTCGTCTGAATGAACGCACAGTCACAAGGACTGTCCCTGAGAACGCAATTTTTCCCCAGTTAGTCACTCAACCCGCTACTCTCGCTACTTTTCCTACTTTCAACAAGGCGAGAGGGCTGCCGCTTGACGCTCGCTGGCTGCTTCCTGAGTGAGGTGAAAATGGCAGCACACACTGCGTGTTGACGTTGGTCTGGAGTGCCTGTGTTCAGAGGAACTTGGAGCTGTGGATTGAGAGAGCCTGGGGGGACAGAGTGGGAGATCTGTGTTAAAAAGGTCTTATTACAAGCCTCTCCTTTTATGTTAGCGTTATGCATTAAGGTTGAGCATAAGTGGTGAGATAGGTGGTTTTGTAACCGTGCCAGATAAATGTAGTCCCTGTGTGCCATTTCTTTAAGGCTGCTGAAGAAAGCCTACAGTTCTGTTCCTGTGCATTTATGGCTTTTACCATTTACATGTTCCCTGAAGGCAGTAACGTAGTTTTCATATTTGCTGTCTAATAAAAACCTGGAGAACAAGCGAACGACATGCAACTGTCGTTTTACTTCATGCACTTTGGCGGGTTAATAAGCAAAGGTATTTGTTAAGGGTATAACATTATTATATATATATATATATATATATATATATATATATATATATATATATATATATATATAGGTATATAAATACTATATCAGCTATATAAATACTATATTTAGCCTAAAAATACTGTATCATATACTCTATCACAAATACTACAAATACTATATCACGATATTTAAAGACATTATTCACAATACTACGATATTTATCATGATACAGTTCAGATACTCAGATATAATACAGTGTTTTTATTCAACATCTGCTGCTCTTCATCTAATTAAACCAGTCTAATTACACATGTGTTTGTAATGACACCTGCTGTTGATCAGTGTTTACTAAGCTCTAACAATAGCCTTGATACTATAAGAAAAGCATATTGTGTATCACGATAACAAAATTGATCACAATATGATAAAATATCGCCATATTGCCCAGCTCTAGCTGGAAGGGTATAAAGCCCTCCAGCACTGAGCTGTGGAACAGTGGAACTGTGTTCTCTGGAATGATGATTGGTGCTCCATCAAATACTTTTGGGATGAGTTGGTGATAAGGTGGGGTCATCCAACCTCTTGACTTCACTATCGTTCTTGTCATTGAACTTAAATCAAATCCTCACAATAATGCTCTAGTAGAAAGCCTAGCTTCAGTTACTCCAACACAAGCAGGATAAACTCTTTTTGCTTTAAGAAGAAACAATGAATGAGCAAGTGTCCAAATACTTTTGTCAATATAGTCTATGTTTAAAGGAGAGATATGGTATCTAGGAATGAGCATTTTAGCTCATTTAGCTAAACACCTGTGCAAGGTAATGAAAGGATATTAGGTGAACCATGCTGAATACAAATGAAAGATAAATAAATTTAATAGCACAGCTTCTGTGTTGCATGAGTTACTGAGGCTGCCTCTTCAGATGAGCTAAGGAGCCAACAAAGCTAACCGATATGTATAGAG
This sequence comes from Salminus brasiliensis, assembly GCF_030463535.1. Classification (NCBI taxonomy): domain Eukaryota; kingdom Metazoa; phylum Chordata; class Actinopteri; order Characiformes; family Bryconidae; genus Salminus; species Salminus brasiliensis. The sequence continues at coordinate 5,670,601 of NC_132896.1, read as the reverse complement.
CTAATGAGGACGCACTGCTGTGTACACCAAGGATTTTCACCGTCAGTAGACAATGTGCTAACATTGTCTCATTGGCTGTCTTTCAGAACTCTAGAGAAGCATCACTTGTTGCCTTCATTATTTTCCATAGAGAGGACTCTTTTTATTATTATTATTAATCTTTATAAAACACTCTCTGGACATTTGCCAGCATATATCATGTCATTGATGACCATTAAATTACAGTAATGGTAATTAATTGTCCTTGCCCCTTCAATATCAGAGTCCCTGCTGTGCTGGGGAATGGTGCATGCCCCCAAATGGTAAATATCCTAAATAGTGATGTCACTATTGGAACACTAGCACCTTAAAAGGGTTGACCGCATGTACCGCAAGTACCTCCGCACATCATTAATAACATCACTAATATCCTTAAAAGCTGACTCTTGAGTGGCTTGAGTTTCATATTTCATAGGCTTTTCCTATTCCACCTCTGTGTGGAAAGTAAAATAGCATTACAGAAATATGAACCAATTTTGACATATCCAGAATCCCCTGAGCAGACAGGCTTTTTATAGACGTGACACTCCAGCATGCCAAGTGTATTTCTTGCATTTCATCAATTTGCATTCCACTTTCAGCACAACTCAAAATACCGAAGATGCTTAAGATAGATTCTGCATTCACCCAGTACCCCAGATAGGCATTCGACACTGTTATGACATCCAGCTTAGGCCGTACGTTCCTGAAAAGTAAAATCAGCTGCAGCTAAATCTTCAGCAGTTACTTTAAATGGTATCTGTAAGCTTGCAAGATGACACACACGCTACATCATAACTGGAAAATTAGGCCCAGTTCCACTTGTTTCGCCGACCTCACACCTCTCTCGCGTCTTGTGTCCTCCTGCAGGAATGGGAGCTGGTGGTGCTGGGCAAGTTGAAGTGGAACCTGGCTGCTGTCACTCCAAACGACTTCATCGAGCACATCGTGAAGAAGCTGCCACTGCCCGAGGACAAGCTGGACGTGATCCGCAAGCACGTGCAGACCTTCATCGCCTTGTGCGCAACAGGTACTGGTGCCTCCCGCCATTGACCATTGAACTGTGTGTGGAACTGACAGTGCAGCGGACCACGGAATGCTGCCTACTGAGCTGTTCTTCTGAAAAAAGCTCTGGTTTTGTAATCACCGGTTGAAGCCAGGCTGCGTAACACGTCGGTGAATTCGTGCCATTTCTAGGTGGTGTGGTTGATTCCTTGGGTCAACATGTTTTTTTTTTCTTTGTTGCAGCATGTTTCAGCTCTTTGCTGTAGCTGCCACCATAAATCACCGCTGATGGAGGTCAAATTCCACTTTGTTCCTCCCCGTTTCAGTCCCTGAGGTGTATTTTTACTCTTTAATTATGACCTTCTCGCAGCGATGCTCCAGATGTGGCAAGCCAAACAATAATAAACCGAACATTAAAAATCTAAATTAGGGAGAGAGAAAGAGAGAGAGAGAGAGAGAGAGAGAGAGAGAGAGAGAGAGCGAAAAAAAAGAGCAGCCAAGTGCTTGGTAAATGATATCACGGCTGGCATGCGGCGCTGTATTTGTCTTGCGCTGGTGTTTTGTAAGTGCGAATGATAAAAGATCCGCTGCCAAGTCAACTGGGTGCTGATATCTTGCATCAACACTCTGGCAAGTGTTGAAAAATATCCTCATTTGCTTCTCTCCAAAAAAAAAAAACCTGAAATAGAAGTCAACTTCTGAGGGACAGTAACTATGGAGACGGCATTCAGGTTGTCTCCGCGGGCTTGGCGCCGCCAAACGCCGTGCCGGCGTTACCTTCACGTGAAAGTATGCGGATTGAAAACGGGGCCTGTAATGGAGAGGTCTTTCTCTGGAAGTCTTGACGTCTTTGGCCAATGCGTTTCGGGGGGCTGGAGGTCAGGGGCCATATCAGTGGCAAGCAGTGAATGGAGTGACACTTCAAAGGGCAGCTGTCTGGTTAAGGGCATTCCTGCGCGCTGCCGATCCAGTGGCTACTCTGTGTGGGGACGGAGCAAGGCATTGTCTCGGTTCTTGGCGGGGCGGATTATGTCTTTGAGATCAAACATGGAGCAGCGAGCGAGGGTGAGAAAAAAAAAAAAAACGTTAGGGGGAGAGTATTGTTCCGGGCGATCCAAACAGCCAAGCATGTCGTGTTTTCATACCTCATCCCGCTTCTCACGCCTCCTGCCTGCTCCGGGGCATGAGTGCTTTCCCATGTTGGAACGTCTCTTTGTGGAGCAGGTTCTCCCGACCGATCAGAAACCGGCGCTGCTCAACGAGAGGTAATGTGACCTGCCTGGTTTTCCCCTGGGCGACCACATCCCTCCCTGGGGTGCCTCGTCTCTCCAGGTCTCTCCAGGGAAAAAAAAACGAGAGGCTCGTCTCTGAGAAAGCTGAATGAGATAAGGGAGGGGGAAGGTGGAGGGAGGAATGGGAGCAGATGACAGGTCTAAACGTGGCACTTTTGATGTGGGTTCTCCTTTTCGGATTGTGCAATGGATATTGTAAATATGTTGTGAAAGTCCTCTGACAGGAGACATTGATGGTATCCAAGGGAACTGGCTTGGATCCCATTGAAGACACTCATTGCCATCCATCTCTCTCTCTCCCTTCTCTTTTTTTTTATTCTGAGTCACTAAAGATATTGGAACGCCTTTCAGTTTCACATCCCTTTCTCACAGTCCTGTTGTGCAAGACCGTGAGTGCACTTTGTCCTTGATTGCTCCAGTAAAGCAGTTGAAATGATTTTAGCTTCTTCCGCAACTCATTTACAGCCCACTGCTGGTAATAACAGAGATCTGAGCACATGCTTTAGAACGGCATCCAAGGAAATTAAGAGGACATGGTTAGGAATGCCTGAGATATTAGAATCGTAATATCTGTATAATTAGATGATTGTTCGAAAAGTTATTGACATTATTAATTTATTGCACTCCAACCCCGCAGAACTATTAGGAAACACTGGATTACCGTGCTGCATGTAGTGCCTGCATTCACTATACTGCATTTGTGACCCTTCTCTAATCCATGCTAATGCCAATATGCCATATTTCCTATAAATAATGTGACAAAGAACTAGGGGTGAGCGATATGGTAAAAATATTATATCACGCCATTTAAAGACATTTTCACGATACAATAGTCATCACAGACAAAATGCATCAGCAGAGGCAGAGTTTAAAAGCTGCAGTGATTTTTATTCCATGCCGCTTTGTTCTCAGCAGCCGGAGTCTGAGGGAGCACAATCGGCCATGCTCTCTCTGGATGGCACTCTCTCCTCGATATTTGCCTGCACAGCCGCCTGTTAGCTGGCACGGTGGAGCTGGAGACCCGGCACTTTCCTCCGAGCGGGTCGGCAATGTGTGTTAAGTCCTTATCCATCTAGTATTGTGAGAATTGCTAGTGCTAGGGGAGTTACGAACAGGTGGGTTTGTTGGAGGTACGAAATTAGGGGGGGGAGGGTAAAATTTCGATAAACAAATAAAAAAACAACCAGAATTTCAGTCAGGTGTTTTCCAAACGATTTTTTTCCTAGATTGTGGCCTGCCTTACTTCTCTTTCTTCGTATTCTTTGCAGAGAACCCAGCATCCCCCCATCCTCCCTTTATTTTGGAAGGACTTGCATAAATCAAGGCCTCTGTATCTGAATAAGAAAAGAGAAGAGAGTGGGGGTGGATAGAAAGAGAGACAGTTAATTTTTAATGGCTCCTCTCTTTTGGTAAAATAGTTCCGTTCAGGGCACTTGGTGGGATTTGGTCTGGCAGTAAAGGCCAAGTCCGTATTAATTAATAATGTAAAGAGGCCTTTCTCGGCTATGCAGATTGTTGTGATTGGGATGCAGGGGCTCAGCTAGAGACAAGACACATAGCTGGGAGGCCCTTTATTTCATTGGCAGAAGCATGTCAGCAAGGGTCAGCACAGAAGGAGCCCCTTATAGGAAACTGCAGTGTTTCTGCAGGGGGCAGTGTGTCACACGCCTGCACAGGAACAAGCTCATTAAAGCAGATTAGAGCCCATTGTTCATGCAGGTAACTGTAGCTGTAGCAGGGTTCAGCATCTTTAATAGAAAAAACTCAAATTTGGTGCACAGGTTTTAATTTTAGAGGCTGAAATCAGTTGGTAGTTTATTAAAGAGAAAAGGTGAGGCCTTAAAGCCTGAAAAACACAGTATTAGCTTCTAAGCATGGTGGTGGTAGCTTCATACTCTAGCTTCTATTATCTTTTGCTGCCAGTGGGACTGTGTATGTTGCACAAAGTGGATAAGATAATAAATTAGAAGCACATCCTCAGAATTCTTCAGCTTAACCTCAAACCATCGGCTAGACAGTTGAAACTTGGACACACGTGGGTGTTTCAGCAGGACAGTGAGCCCAAACACACATCAAAGGTGGCTGTGGAATGGATAGAGGAGGCTAATATAAGCTTTTGCAATGGTCTTCCCAAAGTTCTGACCTCAAGTATGTGGGGTGTATGTATGTGGGTTGCGGGTCAAATACATTTAATTGAACTCCACCGATTCTGTCAAGAAGAGTGGTCAAATATCCAAGCAGAATTCTGCCCGAAGCTACCGAAGCTACTCCTACTGGAAATCATGTCTGTCCCGTACTGTTTTATCAGAACCCAAACCTGAATTTTTCCCATTTTGTTCACCACACTGTTCATATTTCAGTAACTACACTATATGGACAAAAGTATTGGGACACCTGCTTATTCATTGTTTCTTTCTAAATTAGGAGTATTAAAAGAGTTCTTCCTCTTGGAGTAACTGTCTCTACTGTGCAGGGAAGAAGACTTCGACGAAATCTACTAGATTTTGGAGAAGCACTGCTGGGAGGATTTGATTGCATTCAGCAACAAGAGTGTTATCAGGATGTTGGATGATCCCCACCCCACCTCATCCCCAAATTATCCCAAAAGTATTGGATGGAGCTCCAACCATCATTCCAGAGAACACAGTTCTTCCACAGCTCCACACCTCAATGCTGGGGGGCTTTATACCCCTCTAGACCAAACCTGTCATTGTGCCAATAGAGTTTCCTAATTTATTGGCAGTAATTCTCTACAGGGACTAGACCAGCTGTGTGTGTGTGCAGCTTAGAGTGGACATATAGTGTATATATGTTTACAGGCACCCCAGTGGTTCAATATTAGTCCAAGGTGGATTGCCAGTGGTCTGCCTATTAGCTTTAATCGTGTAAATAGCACATTTCATGTTACAGTCTGCCTCAGTCGACCCGATTATGGCCGGCAGCGAAGGGCACATTTCACGCAAGGTCACACTGGGCTGGTGTGCATGTCAACAGGACTATAAAGAGACTAGTCTTTGGTACAGCTCTTGTAAATGTCTTGGTATGGGACAGTTTTGCAGACTGACTAAGAACTCAGAGAATCGTGTGGTTGTAAACACAGCTATTGTGTATCATTGTCCTCTTTAGTCATCCTCCTATTGTTGGAAAAGGGGCCTTGAGCTACGGCAGTGAATCTGCTGTAAAAAATGAAAGCTTTTCCTCTGAGTTCCACTGAGTTTGTCGGCATTGGTGTTTGTTGATATAAGGCTTGATTAGTCAGAGCTCACGATGAGTCGTCTTCCTTTGTATGCCTTGAATAATTTCCTGCATCCATGCAGCAGGAAGCACTGAAAGCACAGCATTCTCCCAAGAATTTCCTTCTCTGTGTGTCATAGGAACTCCCATGTGGTTACCAGTGTTTTCTGATGCTGATCAGAAGCCGCAGTATCCTGTCTGACTGTACGGCATAAATGCTAATGATTGCGCCAAGTTAGCGCCGCACAATCCAAATGGCATACCCATGCTCGGATGTTTTAGATACATAGGAGGTGAATTCATCACGGCCTGAGCCTCAGCTGCCACAAAAGCAGCTAGGCTGCCTTTAAGAAGGACTCAATTGTGGCCTACGATAAGTCTACTGATCATCAAACCCACGAGAGAACGCAGAGGACTCCACTGGATGCGGTTTTGTTGGTCGACATCGTCTTTCCGCTCCTCAGCTGTTTACTTGTCTTGTATCTGAGAGGTCCCCGAGGAAGAATAAATAGTGACTGGTGTGCATGAGTGTGTGTATGTGTGTGTGTTCAGGGAGGGGTCAGCATGGCTGAACAGTAAATCTGCCAATTCATGTCATTCCTGTTTCGAGAGGCCCCTGCCGGCCTTCGTGCTGTTGCTCAAGTCTCAACTGAGGTGCAAGGCTGAAGCAAGTTGTTACAGGATTTCGACAGCTTAGGAGGATTCCTGTTTTCACTTCATTTGAGTTACGGTCTTGGCTGCTTTGGAGCTAGAAGTGCTGGAGTACGAGGCAAACAATAGGAGGACAGTGCTGGAATTGGTCCAGGTCATGCTGCCAATCTGATACTGAGAGCTACACACTCGGCCCTTATTGTGACATAATGTAAAATGTAGGCTGTCAGCAGTGATTAGTTGGCAGTTTGTTTGATGATAATGCAGGTTTTATTAGCTTAATTGGTATTCTTAGCTCCTGGGCTCCCCCTACTGGTGAAGAGTGTAATTCACATTTACACCACTGCAGTAAATACAAATCGTGCTTTGAGCTTCACTGCATTGAAAGCTGTACGTGTGCATTTTTGGACAAGCTAAAAGAGATGCAGAAGCAGCGTCGGAAGGTATACATGATTTTACACTACTATGTTACACAGTTTTGAAGAGATTTTGCCAAAAGTATTGGGACATTGCTCATTTCGTTTTTCTTCCTAAATGAATGATGTTTAAAAGAGCTTATCCTACTTTTATTGGAGAAACTATAAATAAGTCTTTGTTGGAGCATTGCTGTAAGAAGTGTTATTGAGTGGATGATCACCACCCCACCTCATTCCCAATATCCCAACTCATTCCAGAGAACACAGTTCTTCCACTGCTCCACAGCTCAATGCTGGGGTGGCTTTTTACCCCTCTAGCCCACGCCTGCATTTCAAATGGCAGTTCTTCTTCACAGGGACTAGACCAAGTTCCAGTGTATCTACATTTCAGTCCAACCCTGTGACGATCACTCACCAAGTACACTTCTGCACGTTCCTGTTCAATCCCTGCATGGCACAGTACTGTCACATAGCAGGGTTTTAACAGATGGTGGCGGTGTTTTGTCTTTGCTCATTAAACTGCAAATATTGGGACATTTATGTGAAGCGACGCCAGTGGATCTTAACAGAGACAGACTTAGAGCAGGAGCTTTAGCACCTACCACATCTCGCTAGCCCACAAGAGTCCAAGAATTTACTGTCTGTCTGCGAGCTCCCTCACTTACACTCTCTAAGTGGCTCGTTCCATTTGACTGCGGCCTGCGGTGGGTGATGTACTGTGATGCCAAATCCAAAATGTTGTTTACATTTGACCTTTATCAATCAGTGGAGCCTGGCTGCTCAAAATGGGGCTTTCTGTAAACTGCGATTAATAAGCCACGCATCGGCATGGAATCCTGGCAGTTGATTTATTGCCCTTAAAAATCATCGCCCTCTTTGGCTGTTTCTCAACTTTCCGGGCGTTTAATTAATTTACAAGTTAAATGCGTATGCAGTGCATTGCACCCACCCAGGAGCTGGCTGTGCTGGCGCGGTCACGGAGACGCGCTGTGGGGAGGGCAAGAGAATGGCTCATTGAAGGGGGCGAGAGGCCGGGGGAGCAGACCAGCCAGCCGCCACTCACAAGGAGCCTTGCATCGCGAGCGTCTCCACTACGTACACTGCTTTTCCTCCGCATGCATATCAATGAAGACGTGCAAAAGCCGGCCGTTCTTCCTCCACCGACCGCTCGCTCACGCCAGAGTGTCCGGCTCTGCCGCTAACATGTGCGTAGCCTTGTTCCCCCACAGACTTGTGTTGTCCTGAGTGTGAAAAATCAGATTGCTGTGCCTTTCGCCTACACTGGCTAAGTGTACGCATCATCAGTCTTCTCCTCTTTGTGTGTGTGTATGTGTGTGTGTATACGCGCCTGTTGCAGATGGTAGAATTGACCCTAAGGACAGTGATGTAATGCAGTCCTTTTGTGCATTAACTTGCATTAACTCTGCCTTTCCTTTTGGCCCAAGCTTAAACCCCTTTCGGCCCCGGGCTCAGCTACGTACACAGAGGTGTATAGCAGGTTCATTTATTTGTCAACACCGAGCCACAAGTTCAGCGCCTGGCTCTGAATGTTAAGAAGGCAATGAAGGGACGGTTCTTCAGCAATCAAAGCCCACCTCTTTGATTTCCCCTCTTTTCTGAAAGAGAAAAGGAGCGAAAAAATCACTCTTGGAGCCATCTTGAGGTTTGCTTTGAATTCGGCAGCATGGTAATGCAATGGCCGCTGGGGTCCACTCTGTGAGCCCATAGGTGGCCCGGCATCAGAGGAATGGCGGGGGGCGGTGGGAGGGGGGGTCTCTTTTCTCCTGCCAAAACCTCATGAGGGTCTGGACACAGACTAAAGAATGATGTTCAGAGAAACAGCCTCCCTCTAAAACTTCCCCAGTCAATTCTGCTGGCTCAAACCTGACACACAGCCCAATGCCCAAACTGCCCCCCAACACCACCACCTCCACCACCAGCACATGCCCAAGTTTGTGCTAACTTTGGTTTTCCATCGGAGTCCACAGAGAGTGACCGATATTGCGGCTCTCAATTGGGTGGGAAGAGGTGATGACTCCGGACAATGAAGCCACCGCACTTGCTTGCCCACTGAACCCAAGACTGACACTGGCAGCACTCAATTAATATGCTAACAGATAGCAGCCTTGCTAACACAAATCACGAGCTGTTACAGCAACAAAAGCCGGGCATGTGTGCCATTCAGCCTGCAGGCCTGGTGTCTGGGAGGGAGAAATGGTAAAAAAAGAGAGGCAGAAAAGGAAACGGTACGAAAAATCTGGTTAAAAAAGAAGGCGAATAACAGAAATCAATGAGGCAGGGCTGGTAAGCAGCGTTAGCTGCTTTACTCCTTTCTCCATGCTAGCTGCCTTTCTTCTTCCACCTCTTTTCTTTCTCCCCCCGTCTTTCTCTCCCGCTCTTCTCTGCCAGTCACACTTTTGGGCCCGAGGCCCGTTCACAAGCTGTCTTATTTGCATTATGAATGACAGTGCGGGAGCTAACAAGGTTATTGGTCTTTGAGACGCACGCCTGTGACCACACGTGGAAAAAGGACCTACAGCAGTGAGCATTGGCAGGGCGACGCTGGCTCTTTATCCACTCCTTTCCAAGTGCTGTGGGGCTTTTTTTCTCTTTTTTTTTTTTTAAGGGAGCACACGATTTACTTGGGAGCTGGAAGAAAAGGGGCCGATCTGGGGAGGGTGGCTGAGGGGGTTTGGGAGGGCTAGAGTTAGGGGGGTTGTGTGGTGGAGGGCTTTCAGCTTCTTTTCAAGCCAAGTGAACCCTCATTATCTTGGGTTGCAGTCATTAGTAAAGGACTGTGCACAGATCTAATGGAAATGGCCCCTTCGTTTATTAGCATTCCCGATTCTTATCTTCTTCTCTTATGTTTTAAAGCTCATGGCGGTGAGTCGTGAGTCTTTTTGTCAGTAGGTCGATGCTGTACTTGTGGTACAGATCATAATGATGATAATGTCTTTCTCACACCTCCCCTCAGATTTCAACTTTGCCATGTACCCTCCATCCATGATCGCCACGGGCAGCGTGGGAGCGGCAATCTGCGGCCTACAGCTCAACAGCACAGACCGTTCGCTGTGGGGGGACAACCTTGCGGAACTGCTCGCCAAGATCACGAACACAGAAGTTGTGAGTACCTCAGGATTCTGTAAACAGCACCCCTCGTCTTTAATCAGGCAGAGCAATCTGTGGGGTTTTTCCCCAGAAGCTGCAATAAACCGATTTCTCCAACACACATTTGTGCTTCTTTGTTTCATGCTAGATGACTTAGTTCGATAGCAAGGCTTGTTTATATCAGAGCATTTATATGCACTGTAGTGTACTGTAAAATTGAACCACAAACGTCAAGGGATGCCACATTATCCACACGAATGTGAGCATCAGTGATGCATGTAGTGTAATTACTTGAAGATTCCACCAGCTCAGTACATCGGTCACGTTACCCCTCCTTTTCATGCATTTAACTGTACTAATCCTTACAGTCAAGGCCTGGATAAGCCCGAAGAATGACAAGCAGTAACATCTGAATATATGATCACCCAGAGCTACATATTTATGTCATGTAAAAAACTGTAAAGTCTTGCTGGCAAAGCATCAAGCCAATTTTTAGCTTAGTCTCGCACAGCTGTCCCATAATCCCCTTCGCCGCCTCTGGCTCTGCTATTCGCCCCGAGAGGTCACATGCCACATGTGTGTTAAGCTATATAAATGTGCCTGAAACGGCCCTAGAACAGTGGGGTGGGTGTGTGGCGGAAAGGAAGGGATCAGGTTAGTTTTGTGCTTGCCCTGCAGATCCCTGACATGAAAGGAAGCTGGATGCAGGCAGAATGCGGGACGGTGCGGAGCTGAGAGAGAGAGAGAGAGAGAGAGAGAGAGAGAGAGAGAGAGAGAGACGGGGGCCTGGAAATGCAGCCAGACGGCCATGTGGCCCCGTGGCAGGGCACCCAGTCCAAACACAGGCTGGGTTTCAGCTGCAATGGGGAGGGGGAGCAAGGGTGGACTGGCTTTTGTCAGGGTGCTAGCCTGCTACGAGATCAGGGGAGGAGGCGTATGAAAGGGGTGGTGGTGCGGTGGGGGGGGTTGTATTTTGGAAGGGGTGACGGCAGTGCCGGTAACGCTGGTGTTATTTAAAACCGAAGTTCTGAGATGAGAAGGTCCCCTGTCCCTTTTGTCTGCACCCCTGCAAAACATCAATGCACTATTGGGGTGTTCGCAAGTGTGTGTGAGTGTGTGTATGTATGTGTGCGTGTGGCTCTGGCCCTGTGCAAGGAGATTGCGCTTTCCTCCTTATTTACTCAATGGGCATGCGTCCAGCTTCAATTCAGTCTCACATTCAGACGCTGAATTACTGGAAGTGAAATGGGATTGACCCCGACTGAGAGACCGTGAGCAGGGAGACCACAGAGCTGGGGCGCACCGGCTTTATGCAAACGACTCACAAAGCCTCACACATAACACGCTGCCCCACAAGGGACGACCCTCATGGTGCTTGAGTTTCGGGAGGTAACTAGTGGAAGAAACGCAGCAAGGAGCAAAGAAAAACAATGCGTGGAGAGAACAGACAGGGTCCAAGGAGAGAGCCCAGAGGGACACTGTAGGTGTCTGCTCTGACCTGGAGAGGTCAGCCCTCCCGCCCAGAGTTCACCGCCGCTGGCCGGACGGCTGCCATGGCGGCGTGTGGCGTGTAAAGTCGCGCACCGTAGCGGAGGAAAAACAAACAGTCCTCCAGAGCACTGAAAAGTTCTCAGTGTGCGAGGAGTGTGAGGTCTCAGCCAGCAGAAACGAACTGCCCGCTCCATGATCAACTCTTCACATTCCTGGATGCCAACAAGCCATACCTTTGAAAAACATGCAGGCGGGGGCGAAGGCAGTTTGGGTCTACTGACTTTTTGGAGGACAGAGATTTTTTCCTCTCATAAAATGTTAAAGAAGTCTAGGAGGAGCCACTGTCCTGCAGGCTTTGACCGTTCTATCTTATTCAGTTCTGGGCAAGGAATCCTGACCTGGATAAGGATCCCCAAAAGAGGGTGCTATTATAGAGGTCTGGGTGGGTGCTGCCATATGCTGTAATACCAAACCTCCCTCCCTCAGAACGAGAGGAAGAGGGGTGTGGCACAGAAAAGGAAAAGGTAGAGATGGCCTTTACTGTATGCAGAAAGATTGATAGAACCTTCAGTCCAGTATGCTGGTGTGAGAAAGCCCTGCAGACGGAGACTTGAGGTGGAGGCAGGAGTGTGGTCAGGGAGATCACGGGGCTAAAAGGCAGCTCTACAGCCAGATGACCCTGCCAGCCTCCCTACCGGGCACCCTGCTGACATTTGTGGCGTCCAGTGTCTGTGGTTTTCAGCAGACATGTGACAGGGCCAACCATCCTCCACCAGACGCTGTTGCCGCGTGTGTGTGTGTCTTGAGTGTGAGTGCGCATAGCCTCAGACACACCTGGTGAGGTACGATGTGTACAGTCGCGGGCTCTACGCTCGCAGGCCAAACCAGGATGGCTGAAAGTTTGGCTTCAGGGACTCAAGCAAACTCTGTGGCCCCTCTCTCAGAACGAAGCAAAAGCAATGAGTATTCCAGCTGGCGTATGGTGTTTACGGTAAATGTTGTTATTGTAGCTAATGTATACTGTAAATGATGCTTTTTGGCTTGATGCGTTTCTCCGGGGGCCTACTGCGAGTTTTCATCTCATCGTTAACGTTCAGTCTGCTGGCTTTGAATTCGTGAGCTTGCGTTCAGATATGAATTAGTGGAGTTCCTGTGTGGTTTGGGTCAGGGGCATGGCTTCCCGCACTGAGCTCCTTTGCCTCTACTGAAGCTTTGGCTTCGTCGCAAGATCAAGCTCTGGATTCTTGATGAATGAACAAGAAGAAGGAGACGCTGGTGAGCTTTTGTAGGGGTGCGTTTCCCCTCTGCCACAATGAAGTCTTTGCGGCCTTTAAAAAAAAAAAATCAATCCTGGACTTTGTAAAAGTAGGTGAAATGTCAGTCATTTCGAGTTCAGGCACATGGAGAATGCTCATCTGACCAAAGTCAAAGTCACAATGCCAAAGGATGCTAAGGTTAGAGCCGGTTACAATTTTGGAGGAGAATGGCTGCGCAGATTCGGGCTATTTCTGGGACGTAGGATCATGTGTTAGGACCCCTGGCCTCTTGCACCAAGCCTCTGGGAGAGCATCTTAATCCCTTTCGTTTCCCAATGCTCCGCTGGCCCCGTTATGAACCCGGCAAGTCTTTCTTTTACTCCCCAATAAGAAGCAGGCATCTTTCTCCGTAGCCACATTAGTACCTTCTGTCGTCCGTGGTCTCCTGTCCTGTTCAAGACGGCATAATGAGTGACATCGGAGTGATTACTGACGGATCTCCGGCAGAGTCGTGTCCGTGCCTGTGGTTACTTGCAGCTTATCTAGTGTCGCCCTCCTCTGGATTTGATCATGGAGAGCCTCCTTCTAGAGCCAGTCCCAGTCCTACCAGTAGTCACACATTGAAGTCATTGAACGTTGCTTGAATTAAGCCTGTGGGTCTTGGCGCGGGCTTGCCTCTGCCTCTATAAAGAGCAGCGGCGCAGAGGGGAATGTCTTTTAAGAAGTTGGGCCTGGCATTCTTGCGGTAAGACACAAGCAGTCCTTATGCATGTTTTATGCTTTAGTTAATTTTGTCAGAGGAATTTATTTTTTTATGACTAATAGCGGCACGTCGCAGTGGGAAGCCGGAGACCTCTGGAGGAGATTACGAGGACGGCGGTCGCTTTCCTCCGCGGCAACACAGACGGCTACGCCCTCCCAGCGGCACCAGGGCCTTTCCTCGACAGAAAATCACACGCACACCCTGGCGTGACAGATGCTTGCTGGGGACGCATTTCACTAAACGTGACTAAATCTCTCACCAGTGTCACGTCTCGCCGCTAAACAAAAGTCTTCAGATTTAACCATGAAGTTCTTGGAAGGCTTCTTGGACTGGCCTCGGGGTAGTGAAACCTCCATCTTCTCTTACTCCCCACCCCACAATACAGCTAAGAAGACCCTAATGGGTGATAGCTTTGCTCTTTGATCTTAAGTATATATACATATATGTATGTGAAGCACTTGCCTAGCCCGGGAGCCACACGTAGGTTGGGTTCAGACTGCGGCCCATCAGCTTTTAATTAGCAGTAAATGTGAGAGGAATGCAGCCTCTCCACAAGCAATGCATTCTCTACAGGCCCTGCCCCTGGGGCTTCTCACAGAAGAACTCTCTCACAGACGCCTGGTGTGCCTCAGACCCACAGAGGAGCAGGGAGGAGAGAGAGAGTGTGTGTGAGTGTGAGTGTGAGTGTGCTGCATTTTCACTCGGCTCCACAAGAGGGCGCCATACGATGAAGTGGGCACTCTGTGTTTGCTGGTTAAATGCTTTTGCGTGCTCTCTGGAGCCATCAACAGGCTGACTGGGTCTTTATGAACATTTATATATTTTTTTTTCGGCCAGTTTTTGGTTTAGACAGCAAGCTCAGATGCTGAGATGGACTTTGCTTGTCTTTGACTGATGAATCAACAAGGAGGAGATACTTGCGAGGCTTATGTCTGGAGAGTTGTTTTTCAGAATGTGGGACTTTTTGGGCTCTAGTGTCTACTAGTTAGTAGATTACGCCTAATATACGGCTGGATGATGATGTCGTATTGGTATCAGCAGGTAACTGTTTTTTTCTTTTTAGACAGATGTTTAGACAGATGTTTATTTTACTGGGTGGCTACTGCTGTATGCTGAAATGCTAAACCTCCCTCCCTCAGAACGAGAGAAACCTCCCTCCCTCAGAATTAGAGAGTAGGTGGAGAGGAAGAGGGGTGTGGCACAGAAAAGGAAAGGGTAGGGATGGCCTTTACTGTATACAGAAAGGTTGACAGAACCTTCAGATGGAGCCTCAGCATCTGGAGGAGTATAAAATATCTGTATTTTACTTTATTAGTTTTACAGCATTTGTAACCATAGAAAATAAATGTCAAATGTCAACTTTCTCTGTAAGGCTGATCCAGGTAGATTTAGTCCCATTTTTTAAATTTGTATAAAACTAAGTCAGGTGTGTTCATGAAAAAGTGTTTTTATAGGGAGGGCCAATCCAGGCATATTTTAATGTATTAGGTATCAGCTATTTTAATTCCAATCCAGTTCATCTGTGAGCTGATTGGTCAGGGAGGAGAGTCAGACTGGATTATAAGATATTAAACACTGCAAGAAAAGTCTTGACTAAACTAAATCCATCAGTCCAGAATGTCTGATTATAGAAACTCGTACAGCATTTAGAGACTCGGATCAGATCAGGGGGCAAAATAACCCGATCGGGACATCCCTAGTTGTTTATATATGTAACAGGTCAATTTTATTTACAGGGGCATTCGTCTTTAACACTGTAACACCCGCCTCAGTGCTTTTGACCTCTGGTAACGTCTGAGTGTGACCCGTCACTCTGTACTCTGTACTCTGCTCTCACTGGCAGGTGAATGAGTGCTCTTTGTTCTTTTTGGAATGAGCAAAGCTTTGGTGGGCTCAGGTGGTCCCCTTAGGCTGCTATGCTCTTGTTAAAAGGGGAAGACAAAGAGAGAGAGAGAGACAGAGACAGAGACAGAGAGAAAGTTTTTCCATGGGACATGGATGCAATTAACATAGCTTTAGTGCAGCATTTATTTTCACTGTTGTCATGGCAGCTTTGGACAGATTGATCTCACTGTGGATGCTGGAGTCAATGATCAATGAAAGCCCCTGGACTGAACTTACAGTGCTCTTACAGTCTTTCCTTCTGACACATGCTTTTCCAGTTCTACTAGATCGATCTGGTTTTATCTTGCTGTAACTTCTGATGGAGAGATACACTACATATTATATGGACAAAAGTATTGGGACACCTACACATTACACCCACAGGGGCTGTTTTGACATCCTCCATATTAATGCCATTCTAAACCCATTGAGATTTACAAGGAGTTACTGTCTTGTTGCTGTAATGGTACTACAGAACTATTACAGAACCACGCTGGAGTTCAGTAAGCTCTTTAGAACCACCCACTCTTTTTTTACTAATGTGTGGAAAGGCAGACTGCTTGGATAGGTGCATGGGGTGTGAAAACATGGACACAGATAGAGATGGAAGGAATTTGTGATTGTGATGCCTGAAGCTCCTTCTCCTCAAATTCTGTCATTTCATATTTCATGACACTGTAGTGTCGTGTTTTTTGCCCAGGCAGGGGACAGGGACCATGGTTTAACTCTCTGTGTACCTGTTTGGTGTTGTTGCAGGATGTGCTGAAAGCGTGTCAGGAGCAGATTGAGCGTGTGCTGATGAACAGCCTGAGGGAGGGCCGTAGGCAGCAGCACAAACAGCAGCAGCAGGAGCAGGGCCCGCGCAACAAAGCGCTGGACGACCAGGACCAGTCCAGCACCCCTACCGACGTACGGGACATCAACTTGTGAGCTTGCAGAAGGAGTGCCGTCTGGATACGTCTTCTAAAGGAAAAAAAAAAACAACAAAAATGAGAAAAATGACAAAAAAACAAACAACCCCATCAAAAAGTGCTTGCTAGTCTTTGTAGTTTTTTATTCTTTTTTTTTCAATGAAAAAAAAGTTCCCTGTACATTATCAAAGAAATCAAAGAGATATTTTAGATACAAAATAGATATTTTTGAAATGAATTGAAATACTGATTCAGAAATCTCTATGGTGCCTCATAGAAGGGAAGCCTATAGTGTTTTGCAGACTGTTTTTGATTGTATAAACAAAAAGGTTCTATTACAAAAAAGCTGTAGTTTAACAAGGCTTAAAAAAAAAAGAAAAAAAAAGAAAAAACATAGAGAGTTAACTTTAAAAGACTGGCATGTAAAGGTACACGTTTGCGGGGCTATGTTTTTTTTCTGTTTTGTTGGTTCATGTTCAAAAAAGCCTGAGCTTGAACACACACAAGGGGTGCCATGAAGCTGGATAGTGGATTCCCCCCACCTGGCTGTGTGGTTATATTTGAAACAGAAAGGCCCAGATGTGTGAGAGGAGAAGCCTCACGCGGAGAATGGGATTCATTTGTGATCAGACAAGGAGCCCTCTGGGTAAGAATTTGGTTAGATAGCGTAAGTTGTCAACAAATTGCACGTGGAATCGGTGGCGAAAATGGAGGAGAAATCAAGTATGTGGTTCATTTTCGAAGTGGTTTCGAGTTGGTGATTGGTTGAAAATGGCCTGGACTGCCTGTTTCCAATGTATCAACCAAATTCGGCTCAATTGCAACAATGGCTGAAATTTTTATTATGTGTTTTGCCCAGAATGAGGGGGTCGGATGTCTTGGAAACAGGCTTTTGCCATTATTATTATTGTTATCATTATTATTATTATTATTATTATTATTATTATTATTCAATCAGCAACCTATTGTCTCTCTCGATTCTCATAATATAGAGACTCCAATAAGCTTTTGTCAGGCTGCTTGTGTGTGCGTGTGTGCGTACATCTGCATATGTGTGAGGGAGTGAGTGAGAGTGAGTGAGAGTGAGTGAGAGTGAGCGAGAGCGTCTGTGAGTGAGTGAGAGAGCGAGAGTTGTGCGTATGCTTTGTTTTGGTTATCTATATCTGCAAGCCTGTGATTCAGGATAAGGCCGCACAGTGAGGATCAGACAGGGGATAAGAGACATCTATAGCGCTTTCGCCTGCTTTCGGAGGGCCGCAAGGGGCCGCCTGCATTACTGCCTTCTATTCATTCGCTTTTTATTTCGTGGCTCGGGACCTGGGGCTGAGCCCGACCCGGCGCACAGGGCCAAGAGGAGGCAAGACACGAGGGAGGAGACAGAGGAGTGTGATGGAGGAGGCTCTGTTTTGTAATGAAAAAAAAGCCTCCTGCTGAATATTACTATACAATCGTTTCTGTTTGTTTGTTTGTTTTGTGGTTTCGAGTTGAAGGAGCCCAAGGCTGCTTTGATTGTCGCTCAAAGAGGTGCTAGAACGGACCAGAGTTAGGATTGTGCGTGTTCTACAAAGCAGTTCAATGAAAGTGCAGGGTGGCGTGAGAGTTCGAGCTCAGATGATGATGATGATGATCATGATGATGATGGCGATGATGAAGAAGCTGTGTAGGTTTAAGGAGAGGAGCTTGCTGCTGCTGAGGTGGACGTAAGGTTGGCATACAGGAGAGGAGGCCAAAGGAGAAGATCAGTTGTGGTTTCCAGAGATTGGTTAAGATAATTTAAGTTCTTCTTTAAGTTCTTTTTTTTTATCTATTTGTTTGTCTGTCTGTCTGGTTCGTCTTTGTGTCTGTCTAGGTTTTTGGATTACAGACCAGTATCTAAACCAGTTGAATTGACACTGCCAGCTAATTCATGGGGAAGGTGTTACACAGGGAAGCTGAATTGAGTAGAGGAACTGTTTCTTTTTTATTATTATTATTATTATTATTATTATTTTAATCAGTGCATCTGTAGTTCCTCGGTTTCAACAGCAAAGCACTTTTTTCAAGCACATACACCGCCCCCCCACCACCACCAGCACCACCACCCCCCACCACCAACACCACCACCACTGCCTTGCGTTCTTAGAGGGTTATGGTGAAGATGTCATGTTAGTTATTGGCTACTTGCTTGTGTCCTTGCTTGTTTTTCCCATGCGGGCTGGTCTCCCATGTTCAAACCATGACATTGGACCCAATATGTTGGTACGCCAGTGTGGACATTCCTACAACAGCGAAAAAAAAAACATTCCAACATTCCCAAAAAGAACTGAATAGAGGGAAAATGTTCAGTTTCTTGTTTTTTATTAGTATTATTATTAATAATAAAGCCCTCCCCTCCCCCCTCCTTCCCCTCCCCCCTCCTTCCCTTTACTTGCAGTTTAGCTTTCTGTTCAGTAAAGCTAAAGTTGATTGGTAGGTCTTCTGTCATAAAAAAAAAAACAAAGCCTTGCAACGTCAGCGATTTGCACGCTCCAAGGGCAGATGTTCCTTTAATTTATAGATGAACTGGTGAAGCTGCTCTGTCAGAGAAATGAAAATGCCTTGTTTCATATGGTGCCTTGATTCTATGTGATGAGTGATGATGCCCTGTGCCTTTCTGTGCATTGGTCAGACTGCTCACGTCGCCTATAAAAGCCCACTTGTCCAGTCATCTCCTTTACAAAAAAACAAAAAAAACAAAAAAACTGCTGCTTCCAAAGGTTGGACTGGCTTGGGGTTCCACAAAAGTCACAACGCTGTTACCAAGACTAAGGCAGTGTGCATCAACAGCACAGGAGGCCTCTGAGCCTGTGTAGAAGAGGTCAGGGGCAGTCCAGCTTTGTTTTGTCTGAGTGTAGATGTCGCTGGCGTTTCTGCGTCTTGCTGTGGGTGAAGGAGCTTTGTTGTAAACCCCCCCCCCTTTTTTTTTTTTGCCCCCGTGAGACGTTTGGGTTCTAATACGTCCGGTTACTTTTCCTACACTTGCACCAAAACAGCCCTTTTTTGTCCACTGATTGTATTATGCTCTCCTGTTTGACTCCTGTCCCCAGCTCTGCTCTGAAGCAAAAAGAACTGTAGTACTGTTTATTTTTTAGATCCTATGGGTGGTTATGTGGTTTTGAGTTTTGGATATAAACCGAAATTGTACTTCTTAAGGGTTTAAGATACTGTATTCCAAAGTGAAGAGCGGTAGAAGTGGTTGTGAAGACATCAATCAAGTGTCAATATTTTTTATTGAGTTATTATTGTTTTTTTTTTTTCGCTGCTAAAAAGCTATGATTTTTTTGTTTCATCTTATACACAAAAATAACATAGTTGTGATGTCACTTGAGTGTGCTGCTATTTTATAAACAATTGTATTGTAATTATTTTACTGCTTACAGAATACTTTGAAAATGCAGAAGTAGAGGGTAATAGAAGATCCTGAAATTGAATCGAGTGTTCGACTGGAAATGCTCTTTTTGTACAGTATGCTCTTAAAGCACGATTCCTTTCCCTTTTCTTATCTCTCGTTTTCCTGCTCTTCCTCATCTTCTTCTTCTATTTCATGCCACAGTCTGTAAGTACGGTATGTCTATACCTCAGGTTTACTGGACAAAAAGAAAACGCAACTTCTCAGTACCTCACAACTCATCACAGTTTTTTTCGGGAGCCTTCGAAGGACAGCACACAGCATGCATTGCAAATTGAGGGGACTCCTGTTAATGGACAGCACAAGGCTCCCACCTGGACTTTAACCAACCATAGTGGATGGGGGGCGGGCAAAAATCCCTGTTTCTTCGCTTGTGGGTGTTGGAATGGAGCTAAACACCAGTACGAATATCTCTGCGGATGTGTATGGAGTGTTTGAAACATCTAGGTGTCCCAAGTTTGGAATGTATACAACCGTTTTAATTGACCAAGTACATCTCGACATCTGTTGTTTGAGTCGCACTTTGCTTTGGCCTTAACGCACCTGCAAATTAACAGCCCGTCACGGGCCTCACCACCCTGTTACTGCCTGCCTGCGAGTTACTCATCCAGCGTTTGATTGTCAGAAATGACCCTATGGATTCTGTCTCCTCCCTCCACTATGACCATATCATGTACCTCAATTATGTCTGTTGCACAACCTCTGTTCAATAAATATCTGCTTCAAAGTGTGTGGCGCTAGATCCGTCCAACGCTGTTCTCTCACACGTGTGTGAAAGTGTTTAGCCTGTCTTACAGGAAATCAGCCTGTTGAAGGAAAAAAGCACATGTACATTTAGTTAGCCTGCAATACTGCCAAGGGTATGAACAGTATTCTGCTGACCCAATGAGAAGAGTAGCCTAACAATGCTAGAATTACTGTAATGACTAGTTATTGTTACCAGCTGTATTACTTCACTGTTCTGTTCAACTCCTACCAACCATCTACCTCTTTAATATAATCTTATTCATAATTAATGAGGGGTAAGCTATCCTTTTCACACTCTGAGCATAACTGAGATTAACTACAGCTGTTTCTGGGAGCCTTTCAGATAAATGTAAGGTGAACGTGGCTCAGCTAGAGCCATGGTAATGTTTCACACTGTAAACATTAAGCAATTTGCTTTTAAAATATTTATTTTTTGTAACTTTTTTATAAGTACACATTCATTTCAGATCTACACTTGTTTTAACTTAACAATAATAATTCATTTATTAATTTAGTAGTTTAGAAGTAAACTATTAGCAGTATAAAACAGAAAATATATATTTTAAATATTTTATTTGTGTATATTTTTTACATATTTAAATTAAAAAAGTATGTAAATGTATTTGCTAGAAATTGCAAATTAAATTTAAAAAGCTAAAAATGTCCTTAAAACATTTTAGAACAGTGTTTTAAAATAAACAGTGAATATTTAGTTTCTATTCATTCTATTAGAGTGATTTATGTGTCATTGTGTGCAGTTAATATGTGGGGGAAAATGATTAATGTGAAAACATAATAAAAGGAAGTTAAGATTAAAAGTCAAATAAAAAGCTTCTTATCCGGGTCTTTTAAATGGGTTTTAATTGTATTGTTGCAAGTCTGTGGAGAAATGCAAAGTATTAACTTAGATTATTTAAATAAAATTCTGATAATATTTTTTAAATGTTTTCTCATGAAGCCTAGAAATGCTATAATTACTATAATCACTGTTTTTGGGAGTCTTTCAAATAAATGCTAAGGTTTAAAAGGTTAAATAAGGTTAAATATAATGTTTAACACTGTACATTTAAATCAATTTATATATTTAAAAAACTATTTTCTCAATTTTTATAAGTAAACACATTATTTCCAGTCTATAAAGTTATTTTAACTTAACAATTATTCAGTTATTCAGTTATTAAGATGAGTAGTAGCCTAAATAAATACTGAAACCCAGAATACAATGTAACATATAAAATTAAGATTTTTATATATTTCAATATATATATATATATATATATATATATATATATATATATATATATATATATATATATATATATATATATATAGATTTAAATTACTTTAAATATATATAAATGTTTTGCTAGAAATTGCTATTTAATGCCATTGGTTTACAAACGCAAAGTATCAGTTAAAAATATCTAAACGTCCTTTAAACATGTTTAACAGGTGCATTATAATGTACAGTGAATATTTAGTCAATATTTATTTATACAAAATATTTTTTTTATTATCTTTTAAAGCGATTTATTTGACATTATGTGCAGCTAATATGCGGGGGGAAATCATATCCGTTTAAAGAAGAAAAGGAAATGTCGAACAAATAAGACAAACAAAAAAGTCGAACAAATAACGACGGTATTTTTTTTTATTTTTTTATTTATTTATTTATATATTTTTTTTTATTAAAGTGACTGAACCGATTCGCACGTCCAACTGAGTCACAGGTTTGTGTCGAATCTGTATAATATTTACATGCTTATTTTAATATAATTCAAATAATATTTTTTGATAACAATCTCATTGAACGTACATTGTCACGGTAGACTGAATTGGCCTCCCTCTTTCTTTCTTTTATTGATTTGTCCTTTAGCTATTTAATATTTATTTGTCCATCAGATGCTGCCCTCTCGTTTGGAGGAGATGAGCATGCCGTTGAGCTTACTGAATCACTCATTGAATCGGTCGTCGTTGAGACACGTTTACCGTTGCCTTGGCTAATCATTATGGACATCCGACCTACTCGTTATTGTATAAGCAGCGCATGAGACTAAACATGACTTTATTTATCCCGGTGCCTGCTGATTTGTCCTTAAGTGAATCGTGGAAACGGCGGTCCGGTTCATTGACTCGGTGAGTTCGACCGAATTGAATCGGTGCGCTGAAATGAATCGAACTCGATGCACTTTTCAGCCAATCGGGTTCGAGGCTGAGCGTGACGTCGCTGCACAACACCAGCACCGTAGCACGCCAACGGAGAAGCAGCAGAGGCAGCAGAGGCCGGCGGGACCGGGGCTCGACTCTCAGCCTTTTCTGGTGCTGACTCGCGTGTGACACGAGCTAATGCTCTCATTCGGTTTAACGATAGTCCGCCAGTAAGTTGAATGTGTTTGTTTTCGTTCTCGGGATTGTCGAAGCGATTAAGCAGCCTGAACTGCGCAGTTTGGTCGGTCAGCTCTCTTAATAAAACGCTGTAAATAACAAAAATCCACATTTATCGGTAACTAATGTGTGTCGATCAGCCCGTTTGTTCTCGTACGACGGTGGAAAGGCTCCTAATGCAGTATCCAGTTCCCTCCCTCAGTCCTGCCCTGGCCGACAGTAGGGTTAATGTAAAGGTCAGGGTGGGAAGGCGGGCAGTGAGAAGTCCAGGGTGGCATTTAGGTCCATCTCAGCCCTGCTGTATCCTACGGAAGCTGCATTGGGGGCATGGCCGTGTTGTGATGGCTAAAAATAAGCATGGATCATGCCAGCAGGCCTTTCTGTGGTGACAGTGCAGGGGGTGTGTTGATTTCCATGTTACTGTTTACTTACTTTAATATTTCTTTATATTTAATATGTAAACAGTGCTATAACTCTAGAAATGTTCACAGAGGTGGTGGTGAAGTTTAATGCCTTTAAAAGATCCTGAAAAGTGGCTGTGACTGTGTTTTATGGCAGTTCAGAGAAGCTTTAGGCCCAAAATATATATCATATATATATCATATCATATCATAAATCATCATATATCAAATCCATGAATAGCAGAAGGATGCATTCATGTGGAGGTGGGGGCTCAGCGGTTAGAGCTCCAGGCTATTAAAGACAGAGTGGGTTCGATACCTGGGCTCGGCAGGCAGCCACTGTTGGACCCCTCACCCTCTCTGCTCTGCTCCCTGGCTGCCCACCGCTCCAGGCTTGTGTGCCCACTGTTCACTGTGTGTGTTTTATCACTAGTGTGTATGTTCGTGTCCAATGCCTGGATTAAAGCTGGGCAATATGGCGATATTTTATCGTATCGTGATACATTTGGTGGTGATAGACAGTAAGCTTTCTTTCTAAGTTTCATTACTAACAGTGTGATGAGACTGGTTTCATTAGATGATGTGCAGCAGATCACTGTTCAGTACGGGAGACGATCTGAGTAGTAGTTTATAAGAATCTGTCGCTACTGTTTGCAAATTTTTGTCTGTGATTACATGTATTGTGATTGCGATAAAGGCTTTAAATATCATGATATATATATCGTATCGCCCAGCACTAGGTTAAATTCCATCTGTGTCCAACACTAATGGTGAATATGGTCGTCTTATTGACTTGTCTACTGGACGTAATAAGGAAAAATAGTTTGTGAATACCATATTCATATTCAGATGTAGCACATTTTATTTCAAAATTAAGGACACTTTGGACCAACTGTGGACCAACAAACACTAAGGACCAACAAAAATGGCATCACATGGTAACAAGCAGTTTAACTAGGTTTGTTTAGGTCAAGGCCTTTGAATGAAACGATGGTTCAGTGTATTTATTCGAGTTGAATAAAATTACAATTGCTTCTTAACAAAATAATTTTTATATACAATAATTCATATTTTTTGGTTAAATACAACTCTTTATTTGTATAGTATAGTTTACTGGTACCTTTAGATAGTGGTTCCTATCACCACCAATGTAAAAAACTGAATTGGTAAATTTCTGTACAGTTATCCATTTCACACCAAACTCTGAACAACTTCATTTACATCTCAAACAGTAATTTAAGCAAAATGTTGGAAAATGTGTGGAATTCTCCAGTAAGTCTACAGTAAAGTTAAAATGATGACTCCTCTCTGTGTTATTAACATTTAAATCGCCTCTTTTTTAACCAGTGGTGAGACACAATACAACAAGGATGGGCTTCTTCAGGGTAAAAATCATTCATGTTCATGACTTAACATACTCTAATTACACTGACCCTCCGCCAGGCTGTTTAAGGCTTTATCATTATTCCTCTTTCCCAGGACAGGGAATAGACTCGTCTCTGTCTGAAGCGGGGATACGGCAAGCAGAAGCCGTAGGCCTCTACCTACAGGATGTCCATTTCACTAACATCTTTGCCAGCGACATGAAACGTGCCAAGCAGGTGAGCTGTTGAATGGCAGAAAGTGCTGCAGAATGGGTTCCTGACAAGTAGGGGGTGCCCTTTAGCCTTAAATGGAGGCCTTCACAAACGAGCCCTGTTCTTGAAACACTTTAAGCCCTGCAGCCTTCCTCCAAGTGCACACTTTAGAGACTTTACTAAGGCCCTGTCTCATTCCTCACACTTGCAACCTAGCACCCCGTGTTTGCCAGTGCTTGTCTAGGGGTGCAGTGCTTTAGAGTGTCCTGTTTTTTTCAACAGGGGTATCTTCATGTGCACTTGAAGTGCCCCTCTTGCAAGTTCGTTTCAGACCACCAAACCAATCCCAACACATCTTGGAAAAAGGAGAAAAGGAGAGCTCTTGAGTTTCTAAAAACTTTTTATCCATATACATTTGATCCCTCACTGGATACAAGGGAAGGATATACGCTGAACCCAATTGTTTCTTTACAAATTTAGGGGTTGAGTCACGAAGGTAAGCCTATTTACAACTTCGTTTAATGTCACAAAAAACATTTAACACTTTATTATCCTCACCAGTTGTACAGACGTCCCTGTAGTTACTGAGTAATACGCCTCAGTGTGTAATAAGCCTTAGAGTGTTATGGGGTTAAGAATGGCCTTAGGGGAAGAATGGGGACAGGGCTTAACAAGCGGGTGTAGCTGCCTGGAGACCTCAGTCTCATCTGAATTTCTTCTTTAACCATGTTGCTCGAGTGACCATAATAAATCCCAAGCACTGGTTGCTCTTATTAGGGTTTTTTGGGCAAGGGGTCACTGCTCAGTCTACACTGATGCAGATCACACTGAAGCACCCCTTTCAACAACACAGTCAATTACAGTCCTACAGAAGACACAGCTCAGAAGTGCAGGACTGCAAGTTTACCAGCTGGGACAGAGCTTAAGCTGCAGTTAGTGTGACAAGATATGAGTTGTAGAGTTAAAGCAGTAAAACTGCTGGATTTAACAGGGCATCCTTACTATGGCCTGTCCTCGGACTCCTCTCATTAATAATACTCTTCACTGTCCATGTCTGCCCTACCCTTCACCTGTTCTCCTTTATGATATAGAAGTGTGTTGCCAGTGCATTTCCCTTGATAAATAAAACGCATTAAAAAATAAAACAATTACTACACCAATAATACTACTGTTAGTGCTACTGTTATTATGATTATTGCTCTATTACTCTACTAATAAGATAATGAGTACACTAATAGTAAACTAATAGCCGGAGGACTGTGATAATTACATCAGCAGAGCCGTGAGATTCAAGCAAAGTGATCTTTGGCTGTGCTTGTGTTCTACGTTCCAGACTGCCGAAATAATCGTGAGGAAAAATAAGACTGGCAATGATTTGGACATTGTGACTGATCCATCGCTTAAAGAGAGGGTGAGTGTTCAGCCCCATGACATCTGAACTTATCTTGTAATAGAAGACCTTTTACACAGTTTTCAGTGTGTCCATTTGAAAAATCTATCATTTTTATATTTTTAATTTTATATGTAATGTAAAATTAAGATGTATGTTTTTCACATTTTAAATAAACACCATAAACACACAATAATAATTAAAATAAATAAAATAATACACAATTTGTCTAGATATGATAATATATGATCTTTGATCTTCGTTCTCACATTCGACAGTTTGCTGTTTTGTACTGCTGTGATATTCAGTAGTTAAACACAGGGGTGACTCATAAGATCTTTCAATGCCACAATTGCTGCTTATCAGTGTATTATCTACATTATTTTGGTCATTATCGCCCAGTGCTATCAAGTGTTATCACACAATATTATATTGGTCAAGCTCTAGTCAGGACATAAGCTCTGCTATTAGCAGCATTTTCTTTTTTACCATAGAGGTGAAAAGCTGTTTTGTGGAGGGCCATAACGCTTCACACTTTGGCTTGCACTGTTTTAGCGTAGTGAGATGTGTGTTAGCAGCGCTCTATCACAAGTTCCATTCATGCATGATATGCAGTGAAAGGTCTGAGCTGTAGTGTTTTACAGAGTTTCGGTATTGCTGAGGGAGGACGTGTGGAGGACATGAGGAACATGGCTAAAGCAGCAGGCCAGCTAATCCCAGAATACACGCCACCAAATGGGGAGACAGTGGAGCAGGTGTGTGTGTGTGTGAAGTAACTTTATCTAGTGAAATTATTAATGTTCATTAATTTACTAAGAAATATTTTATTTAAGTGTAATTATTTAAATAAACATAACTGTTTTACTTGTTTTCTTTGACTTTCTTATGCAGGGGAATTACCTTACATCTAATCCCTCCTGAAAAAATAAATTTACAGGGATGCCCTAATGATGTTATTTTGCCATCTAATCGAAGGTCTCTTTTAATCCGGAGTATCAAGCGACACTGATACGATCAGATCTTTGAGTATGTATATATGACACAGTCCTACTTTAGATTTAGATCAGTTGAGCTGTTCAGAAAAATCTCTTCATTTTCAGTATCAGTTTCTATAATCAGACAATCTGGACTGATTGATTTAGTTTAGTTTTATAGTGTTTAATATCTTAGAAAACAGTCTGGCTTTCGTCCTTTTACCAATCAGCTCCCAGCTCCTTTACAACACTGCAGTCAACTCATTTCCTGTGTGTGTGTGTGTGTGTTTGTGTGTGTGTGTTTGTGTGTGTGTGTTTGTGTGTGTGTGTGTGTGTGTTTGTGTGTGTGTGTGTGTGTGTGTGTGTGTGTGTGTGTGTAGTGGTACACACTCTGGACTGAAATCTGTGGTTGTTGGTCTACTGGTGTGTAATAACTGGTTTATAGTGGGTGAATGTGCTGTGTGTGATTTGGGTTTCTATAGTGTGTTTGTGTGTGTATTAGCATCAGCGTTAGCCTTCACTCGGTTCTGAATGGGTTCTTCAGTGCTGATTTATTAACACAGAAAGACGAGGTTTGCTGGTTCTCCTGCTGGTAAAACAGAGAGAGAGTTTTATTAAGGGTCAGATATTATGGTCTGTTTTCAGGTTCCACCGTTAAAGAGCTCCACACCACAAACTCTCAACTCTTTTATTTATCTTCTGAGAACGTTCGTACTGCTGCTGGATGGGCAATATTGTCTGTTAAGGGCGCCTTAAGGAGCACAGTTGTTTAAACAAAGACTCAGTAATGGATTGCAATTAAAGAGCTGATACCCGATCCATTAAAATGTGCCTGGATCACAGGATTGGGATAGCCCTACAAATTTATTTATATGGCGCTTTTCACAACAAATGTTGACACAAAGCAGCTTTACAGAGATCCAAGTCCGAGCCTCTTCTGAGCAAGCCAAGGGCGACAGTGGCAAGATAAAACTCCCTCAGAAACCTTGAGAGGAACCAAGACAATGAAAAAACTGTAAATAGCTATCTTTAATCTAATCTCTCTTAGAAAATGAACAACTTGTGTAGAGACTGAGAATGATCCTCTCGCACTGTCCTGAATTATGTGCTGGAGTTGGGCTCATTCTTAGGAAGGACATCCTCTGTGCTGTCTTGGCTATGAAGACCTGGTCCTTGGAGATTTGGCAGTCCCCTCTTGTGGCCGAGAAGGGATTCCCATGATCAGCAACAATACTGAAATAAACTGTGGTGTTTAAGCCATGATTCAATGGCACTGATACACTGATATACCACCACCTCCACCAGCCTGGACTGTTGACACAAGGCATGTGGTGTCTATGAATTCATGCTTTTGGGCCAAACGTCAGACCATCTGTGTCCCTTTCCTTAGACTAGGCTTTGTTTTTTCAGTCTTCAGTGCTCCAGTTTTGGAGAGCCTATGTCCACTGCAGCCCCAGCTTTCTGTTCTTGGCTGACAAATGTGGAGCCCTGAGTTACGTGAGCCTTTCAATCAGCTTGAACCACTCTGGCCATCCTCTGTTGACCTCTTTCATCAATAAGGTGTTTAAGTCCCACTCACTGGATGTGTTTTTAATCAACTCTAGAGATTGTTGTGCTGAAAATCCAGAAGATCAGCAGTTAGATATACAGCTCTTCTGACACCAGCAATCATGCTACGCTGAAAATTGCTGAGATCCCCATTCTGATGATTTGAAGCTGTGTTTGTATGCATTGCGTTGTATGTGTCGTAGTGATATGGTTTTATGTGTTTGTCACATTGTAAACCGTGAATGATTTCAGGAAGTGTTCTCCTCATAGGTGAAGGTACGGATCAGCAAGTTCCTTAAAGCCATGTTCCAGCGGATGTCAGACGACCATCGAGATAAGGTACGGCCGGATGTGGAAAGTCAGCCAGCTGAAACGGATGGACCTCTTGCGGGTCGCCCGGATGATGGCATCCTGAAAGTTTCTGCTCATGCCCTTGTGGTGACCCATGGTGCCTACATGCGGGTAGCAGTGCGGCATTTCATCGAGGACCTTGCGTGCTCTGTGCCTCTCGGCTCAGACATGACTCAGGTGTTCTCAGCCTGCTCTAATACAGGAATTTGCCGATTCATAGTGACTTTGAGATGTAGCGACAGTGACGTTATGCTCTCGGGCATGAAGTGCGTATTTGTCAACCGCAGAGACCACATCAAAGCTGAGGACAGTTAAGTGAAAGACGGTAAAATAAGAGGAATGTGTAGCAAAGAAATGTTTACAAGTCCTATTTATTTCATTTACAAAAGCAATATGACGCACTTTTGCCTGAACTGGTCTCAATAGCCTAAACTACCAAGCTTTCAGAAGGAATGTAAACACTCGCAAAACTAAAATGTGAGGTCAGCTGATGACACTATTTGTGTTGAAACTTTCAAACGCAATGTTTGGTATTTTGTTGATTATAAAAGTTATAAGTATCTGCCTTATTTTCCTTTGGAAAATGCCTTGACCGATGCCATGAGTCCCTGTAACGATAGTTCTCAAACCGGTCCTTAAGGATGTTCAGACGGTCCACATTTTTGCTCCAACCAAACGTGCAACACATATGGATAAGACAAAACGAGCTGACCATCTAGGCGACCCTTGAGTATGGAACCCTTGAGAACCACTGTCCTATAATACTGTATATGATAAAGGAGAGCACTGAATAGTATTGGTTGTCTGTATTCACTCTGAAATGTGTTTTATGTTTAATGGCTGATAATATAAAGTAATATATTTAAACTGAAGTGTGAAATAACTGTTTTGTGCACAGACCATAATGACCTTGACATTGACATAAATAACGAAGACACAGATTAGTATAAGGATGAAGTAGATGTTTTTTTAGAAGTAGATTATAGCCTTATTAGACATGCGGTTAACTTCGTGAGATCAGTCGGAGTCAGCGTGGTCTCTTAACTTTTTGCCGGGTTTGTTATTTTTGGTGGTTGTTCAACTTTTATTGACTTTAAATGCCCACCTGTCCATTTATAAGTTTTAACTTTAAACCTTCTTATGATGGTGATCCTTGTTTTGAGACCTAATTTCAGGCAGTGAGTCTTTACACATACTCATTGTTTTAGCAGGTAGTTTTGGTTAATGATGATTTATAAGATGCTTTATCTGTTGTGTCCTTAAATATAAATATACTTATTTATTGGCATAGCATAATGTATTTTACATTTTAATAATGATAACATACTTAAAATATATGAGAATATATAAGCTTTTGAAATAACATTTAGTCCATCAAAATGTGGCCCACTTATCACCTGGTGTTTCTGTTATTTTGTCTGGCCAGATGCTTATCTCTCTAGGATTCTCATAGATTGGTTGGTTCTTTTGTCTGAAATAATGCCCAACCCTAAAACATAGTTTTAAAGTTCATATGTCATGCCAAAGCAGTGTGATTATAAACTCTTATTACTCACAGTCAAGTGTTACTGACTCACTCTGTGAGTGGGCCGCACGCACCTTGCGTCACTTTATAAGCTGTTGTTTTTATAGTTACATATAAATACAGCAGCAAGGATAAACGTACTGACTCAGGAAACAAGTCACATTCCATTGTCCTGAACTGCGTGAGTGGGATTAGAGTTTACGTGGCTCCAAAGACAGTGAGGTACTGTACGGTACTACACATTAACCAGCAGGTGTGTGTGTGTGTGTGTGTGTGTGTGTGTGTGTGTGTTTTGTTTTGTTGAGTGATGTGAGTCTGTCCAAAGTATTTGTACATCCTCATTATTACTGACATGAGACTTCCTAAATCATCATTAACCAGTTTTATTCATTTATAGGTGGATAGATACCTTATTGATTCCAGATTAGATCCCAGGAATTTTAGCAAGTATAGACTATTAATAGTAAAGTTATTCACTCGAAATTGCATCAGCGCAGATACAGTGAGTTAAGATTGTACCTAATGGGGAAACGTGCAGACACCTTTGTTTGTTAAGACTCCATGCCAATTTTATTGCATAATCAAAAATAAGAATTATCATATTATCATTATCTATTGTATCACTGGCATCATTGACCCAGATCTACCCAGCTAAGCATGTGCCATGTTTTGTTTTTGTCCAATGTCCAGTTGGAGGTCCACAGCAACTTTGGCACATGAGTGTTTAGGGTTTTGTGACCATGACTTATGCTCACCACAACAACATGATGCAAGACCGCCTCTGCTTAAAACAACTTCAGTGACGTCCAAGGAAGTATCCATCAGGAACTGATGCGATAAAATTGTTCAAGAGAGAAACAGATTATTTGTCATTTTGTTAATGTATGATATTTAAAAAAGACAGCATCAATACTTTTATATTTTAAAGTACATTAACTGAAACAACAATGTCTTTTATCTGAGAGACTTACTGGACCGCACCTTTTTTTATGACAAAGACTGCAAGCATGCAAATTCCAAGAGTGTAAATCGGTCAAGGACAATTCCACTATCCATCAGGAGCACAGAAAAGAAAGGGGATGAGTCAATTTGAAAAGATTTGAAAGAAATGATTAAATTGTTTAACAGGAAGATCTGATTCTTGTTTAGTGGTCCTCAAATTCTAGGGCTGACCCTCAGTAAAATGTGTTACTTTTGTTAGTACTACACATCTTATGTATTTTTAGGCACATAAATGGTAATTCTATTCAAAGATATCACATGACTACATGTGTATTTCCTTAGTGTTTAGTTTGATGTTAGCTGCTTAAATTAACTACGTTCACCTTGACTGTAAAACATAAATTACTGTGATAGTAAACCTACGGAGCCCCTGAAGTATCAAGGTATTTCCCTTATATTATTTGAATGCTTCCCTCGATGTAACAATCAAACCATTTAACAAACAAAAAAAGTTCCCTGAGTTTAGACACAGATGAGTTTAGGGAACAGAATTTTAAATTAAGGGAATGATTAATTAAATCTGGTAAATAATTGATTAAATAAAAGGAATGTTTTATTAAATTGAGGAAAGGATTTATGTAATTGCAAGGACTATTTAATAAATCAAGGTAACAATTTACTTAATTGAGGGAATTATTAATTAATTGGTATTATTAATTTTTATTCATTGGTATTTTTCTACTTTAATACTACTAAATATGTCACAAGTTACAATATATAAACACAGGTAAATTAAGAAGTCCTATTTTGTCAATCATCATTTAAGATGCTGGAAACCACATTTTGTCTCAGACTATTTTCTTAATTGCACCATTTTACCCACTACTTTTACTTTTATGTAAATCTGCTTTGTAACAACAGTTGTAAAAAGCGCTATACAAACAAATTTGACTTGACTTGATATATTAAATGGAGCCACTGTAGCAGTTTTCAGTATATACCCTGTTCCATAATTGTCATTAAAATAAAATGAGTTTGTGTGGTTCAGTCATTGCCTAGTACAGCAGTTACCCAACTTTCTGCAGTCCTGTACCCCCACAAGACAGTGGTTCCAAACCCTGGTCCTGGAGGACCCACTGCCCTGCACATTTTAGTGTTTACCCTACTCCCAACACCTGATCTGGGTAAAAAGTAAGACTACAAACTTACAAACTAGTAAGACCTCCCTGAGGTGAAGGTGGTGTGTTTCATATCAATATATACTGCAATGATATTTAGACTTCCCATTAACTTAACATATTCAAACAATATGAAAAACAACCAATGTATGTATGTTCCATAAAAAAATAATAAAAATAATAAAACTGAATACATAAATAATTCTGTATTACTCAGCCTAATATCTGTATTAATCAGGGTTCTTATTCGGATAGAATTTCCCAGAACTGGTCAATCTGGCCAAGCTAGTCAATCATGACCAATTTGACCACTCTAGTACACTAGTATAACCTGCTTGACCAAACTGGTCCTCCAGCATGCCCAAATTTACACCAGCTTGGTGAAGTTAGCTAGTTGTTCATGCTGCTGGACCAGATAATCCATCAAACTCAAGTGAAAACACACTATACTGGTCAGGATCTTGGCTGATCAGCATGTTTTCGCCTGCATGACCAGCTATTTCAACCCCCCTGACCAAAAGAAACGTCCTGAAACCAGCTAGCTAGCTAACTGGTCTTGAGGTCTTTTTTTCAGCAGGGTATAAATATGTATTTGTGTCTAATGGGATCAAATTAATGTCAGACGTAGCTCTACAGTTGTTTACTACATTACACACAGTATATCCAAAGCTAGTTAACTAGCTAGAGCTAGCTAGCTAACTTGCAGCGCTCTACTGTGGCGCGCGCACAAATTCAAAATTCAAAATTCAACGGAAACTAACGGACAAGTGCGAGCAACGGTCTTCTTCACCAGTACAGGTTAGTTAAGCGTAGCCTTATTAGCCTGAAGCGTTAGCCATTTTTATCATAGTAAAAACAGTACGCCCTCAATAAGTAGCACTTACTAAGCTACAGCATAACTTAATGGTAATGTATTTTATTTAACAGGTATCTAGCTAATATCACTTGTTCAATGCCTACTGACTCTTCTTCAGTCAGTCGTGCTTGCTAACTAAACGTTAGCTTAGCACGGGTCCATCATGGCGGTAAAACTGACAGTAAGTATTTTTCAGTAAGTATTTTTCTTTAGGCAGTTGAAGGAAAGCTGAGTAAGCACTACAGTATTAGCTAGTGATAGCTACCACAAAAAATGCTAGCTATCTAGCTAGCTAAGTTAATGTTACTATCTAGTTTGTCTGGTGGTTTCCTGAAATATATATCTAGCTAGCTAACCGTTTAAACGATGCTAGTTAGTGCTAGTTAGCTAGCTAGTTAAAGAGAGAGAGTAGAGTAGAGTAGTAACTAGCTATCCATGGCTGATACTTGTGTCCATCTTCAAGCAAGTGGAAGTTGTTGCGAAACCAACATTAACCCAGATAGCTAAATATATCACTATCTCTACAGTTCAGATATACATATTTATGGACTTCCAGCATGGCTTCTAATGTGTATAAAGGTCTGCGGTAGGTATATCAGCACTGATGCTGACACAGCACTGTGGTAATCACTCACCTGAGCAATGATTATTGTGGTATCATCAACTGTAAGAATTTCATTTTTACGCTTGACCATTCAGATTCAGTGGTATGAAATCAGTTGAAATGCAGTGATTGAATTGGTCAAATAATTGGAATTGTATCCTATTTATTTTAGTAGTAATACAAAGTTCTCTTCATGAAAGTGAATTAGAAAAACTAGTGAACATTGAAATGTTACATGCTAAAAATAAAATAAAATGTGATATTTGATGTTACAATTCTTTTACATGTCTTGAAAATGTTATGTTTGCTATTAGTGCTACTACTAATAATAGTCATAATAATAATAGTAATTCACTTTTACCTGTTCAAACTGAATCTCTGAATTTTGAAAAATGGTCGATTTAAAGGTAAAGTGGCTTTTCATAGAATTAAACCCATATCTATCCTCCAGTAAAATAAATCAAACACTCTTTGATGTGACTACAGCTCAGGGGACAAAGGTGATGAAAGTAGGCACACATTTCAGTGAAGAGATTGCGGATTGCTAAAAGTAGATTTAATATATAAACTGGGAAACTTTAGATGAAAAGTCTGGTGGGTAGTATTAAGTAGTAGTATCCAAATGCGGAGCCTCTAATGTAGGGTGAAGGCAACTTCTTTAATACATGAAAATACCCCTGAAATTCATAACAATATTCATAACAGAGCCCACACAATGTCAGGGTACTCCCAAGAAAATGTCATGTTGTAATCATGTAATGTGATCCCTGACTATGACCTCAAGGTCCTATAAAAAGAACTGCACGTTAGAAACGTGAAATGCTGTTGTTTAAATGTTAACTCATTAAATTAGGTGAAAGGACAAATAGACACTGACCTACTGTGCCTCACCTTTAGGGGTGAGAAAGTGGACTTGTGTAGCAGTGGACGTGCAAATGCATGACGTGGACGTGCAAAGATAAAAAGACAGCATTATTGTTGCGCTTTGGGGTCTAGTACGCGCCATAAGATCTATGTCTATGTATAGAGAAATTATGTAGCTGTTATGGCGAATAGCACAGATCCATGCATAGCTAATCTGCATTGTATTCCCCTTTCTACACTTAAACTAGAGAAGCAGTTTTTAGTTTGATTTTTAAAGTAGATTTAAGGTCTCTATGTGCTTCAGGAAAGTTATTCATGTGAAATTGTAGCAGCAAAAGTTCAGCGAGTTAAGATTAAATCAAATGGGGAAAGGGCAGATGTGTATTTGTTTAGGCCCAAAGCCAGATCAGTTGCATAATCAGAAATAAGAAAAGCCCATATTATCAGTATCATCTGTATTGACCCAGTTCTACCCAGCCAGACATTTGTTTTTTTCTATTAATACCAACATTTACACATGACTGTTTAGGTTCTTGTGACCTTGACCTATGGCAGAACATGTTAATAAACAAATTAATTGGTACTATATTACATGCCTGCCTCTACTAAAATGGCTTGATTGCCTTCCATGAAGGCGTTTTACAGAAATTATTATTTTTTTTTAAATCACCAGTGCCAAAAATCACTAGTGCATCATTCCCAGTTAATAAACTACAAGAATAGAGCCTTTTTTCCTAAGAGCTCTTTTGGATTTCTGTGTTGTAGAAATCCAAAACAGACATCTTTTATTATTCGCATTTAGCATTGTCATTTTAAGTGCCTTTACTACTTTTTAATGGTTAGTATTAGAGATCAGTTTGCTTCTATCGAATATTTCCTAAAATTGACCAAAAAGTAAGCAATTAAGACAGTAAAATCATTACATTTATAATATTAATACTATGTACAAATAACACAAGTAAACATTGAAAGTTTTTTATTTTTAGTTTTTGTACACATGTAAATTGTCAGCATTATAGTACTCAGAATAAAAAAGACATCTTAAATATCACACAAAAAACAAATTAAATATATTTAATTTTTATTGCAAGTGACAACTTTAGTATATAATCCAAAGAACATCCGTATAAATGTCATAAATAATAATATATAAACACAAATAAATAAGTATCATTAAGTAGGCGCCCAGCACCGGTAGATATACACATGATAATAAGACGCGTCTTGTTGATGATCATTGTGCAATAAAAAAACTACTTAAAAAGTGAAGTATATGTTTTAAAAAAAAAGTGTAACATAACTAGTGCTGTAATTTCAAGAAACTAATTTCAGTTATGTAATCCTTGACCATTGACCTCATGCTTATTAAATGAGCTACTCTGTAGACCCGTGAAAAGCTGTTGTTTAAATGTTAACTCATTAAATTAGGTGAAAGGACAAATTGAGCCTCGTTTACAGGAGTGAGAAAGTGGACTTCATAGTGTGGAACGTCATAGAGGTCAAAATGTTTTAAGAAGTATTTTTACACACTGCAGTCTGGTGTCCTAACGTGAGACTATAAGAATAAGTAGAGAATAAAAAAAAAACATTCCTGTACAGTGAAACATGGTGACAGTCCTCTCAGAATTTGAATTTCTTGTTTTTCCAGTTCTTTTCCAGTGTTGGACTGAGTGGGCTGTTTGGAAGCAGCACCTGCAAGGGATCATCAACCAAAGCAATGGTCTCCTTGAAAATGTTACTGCTGTACTCTGGTTCTCTTCTTTGACTGTTGATTCCTTTAAAATACGGGTACTCGGATCCTAAAGGGTCAGACGGATCAATGTGCCAGCTGCGTCTCTTTCTACGGTTTGTGTGTTTCTTGTGTCGTTTTAACAGGAGGACACTAGACAGCTCTGATGAATCATGTGCTTGTATGTTGGCTTCCTTCTGATGGAGGATGACCAACACATCACCATTGCAGGAGCGAAACACATCATGACGTTTGTGTCTCTTGACGTGATGAAACCGACAGTCTTCATTGCTGTCATCTACCTGAGGATGAATATAGAGACACCATTTAACACATCAGTTCTGCAGTGTATTTGTAGACAAATTTGGTGACAGAATCATGTGATGGTCTGGTCAAGTCTTGTGAACAACAGAGAACAGATCCACACGACCAGTTCCTTTACATTAACAATGTGAATTTGTCAATGTGTGAATTTATGTTACTTACTGAAGTGTATAACTTCCTTTTGGAATCCAAACACAAGAACCTATTACTTTTCACATTCAGAACTGAGAAGCAGCCTTTGGTTTGGTTCTTCAAGTGGGTAAAGATTCCTGTGTGATTTTAGACATGAAAACATTAGCAATCTCATCAACACATTTTAACAAACCTTATTTTAAAAGAATGAACCAGCAGACTTACCTTTAGAACCCAGAAGAAGGGTTTTCCACAGTCTCTCCTTGAAGTTTTTTCTCATTAAATAGCTGTATGTTGAAGTTTTCTCTCTGTGTTCCTCAAGGTCCTCTGCCATGACATCAGGAGGTGAGGGTGCCTGCTGGAGAGGGTAGCATGTGCTTGGAGCGTGGAGTCTAAGTGCAACCCAACAGAGGAGTAGCGCTGAGAGCATGGTCAGCCTGGGTGAGACTTTGCTTACAATAGCTTGTGGAATCCCTGTGGGTCTGTATTTATTTGGGTAAAAAAAAAAAAGTCCAAAGTTCTTATTTGCAGAGTGCAGCAGAAGTGGTCTGTAATTGGCCATCTCCCATTGTAGGCTGTCACTAGGCTGACGTAACTCCTCTGGCTCTGATGCAATGTTATGAATTATGTCATCGGAAGATGTGAAGGAGTTTACATGAGCAATTTGAGTCAGCAATTCAGTTGTATGTATTTATCTTTCATTCACATCGCTTTTTGCAACAGACATTGGTGCAGAGCAGATTTACAGAAAGATGCAAGTTGGGGATGACGGTGGCAGTGACAGTGAGAGGAACCAAGACCCAAAAGGAAGACACACTGAGAGGAACCAAGACTCAAAAGGGGAACATATCCTCCTCTGTGCCACAATGGATACGTTAGTAGTAGTGATAGCTTACAGGCCAGACATGTTTGGGCTTAAGATGTTTAGAACTAACTGAGCCAATTACATGCACTTATATTTCCTAATGAAATAAAAAAACATCCACAAAAATGTGGTTGATAACTAAAACACTGCTTATTCGCTGTTAAAATTATTTCACTGGTAAACACAATCATAAAGAAAGTGTCCTATATGTTCTTGGCAATCTGAAATGTCCAGTCTGGCCAGTCTTAACAGGAGGCGTTTCTTGTTCTCATAAATTTAATTTAGGACAAGGGTCTTTTGTAATACTTGCCTCAATCTGGCCAGCTGATGGCGCTCTAAGTACAGTGTCTTTAACAACATCATAGGTTAGACTTGCAGGTCTGTAGTGTAGGTCTAGTTTTGTATGATGAAGCATGTATGTACATATTTTGTGTTGTACAGAGCACATGCCTAATGTGAATTATCAGAAACAGCCCTATAAAATGAATGCATAAAATATCAAGAGGACACACAACACCTAAAAAACAAACTTTTATTTTCAGCTGAGTAATACAGTTGACTGCTGTGCACAGCACATACGTACAAAAATAAAAGGAGAACATTTTCTTAATATATTAGAATATCTTTTTTTTTTTCAGAAACAAAATGATTGGAGAAAAGTTGTCGTCTTACAATCATTTCAACAAATCGGAACTAAGGCAGAAGGTGAGGTATATGTTAAAAAAGAGGAGGGGAATTTGGAGGAAGCACAGTCCCCTCAGTGCAGGAATACAAAATCGGGAGAGAACACTACAAGAGCCTGCAGACATACTAGAACACACACACATGCACGACCCTTCACCCGCAAGGATCTCTCGTGCCACAGGGGGGCACCATTCCCAAGCTGCAGATACAGTGAGTACAGTACAGTACAATAAATCCAGCCAAACTTGCAAGAGACATAGCCATTCCTGTAGCCCAGTGATTCATTCTTCTACATACAACATGTTTGTTTACAGTTGTGCACTGAAACCATGCTAGATGCCTTTCATATCTGAGTGTCAACATTAGCAGTATCTTTGCTGGATAGCTCTGTGCTGTCCATAAACAAAAGGAAATTGATGATCAGTACTGACAAATTATAATGATCAATCACATACATGAAAATGCAATCATTTCGATTTTTCTTTTTTTATAGCAAGAACAATCATACCGCATGCCTATTTTTGGGTACAAAGAATTAAGAAAGCATAGTTGTCGAGCTATAAGAGCTGTCTTGACCAGCACTTTATATAAAGCCAAAAGAGGTGACTGCTGCTACAGTTTGTCATTTTGAGGGAAGAACCATAGATGTAAGCAGTTTCGATTACTTAGTAAAAATATACATAAAATTTATCTTTATTTTCTCCACAATGACCCATTTCCAGAGTCAAGGACTTTCATTTGGCATTCCCTTTACACCATTTTTGCTGCTTCACCCAGTGCCTCCTGTCAGGGACATTAAAGCAAGAGAGGGTGAAATTAGACAAAGCCAGGTGGCTCCTAACCACCATGTAAGTCGATCTGTTCCCAACAGAGCTATGGGTGCTGCTGCAGCAGTGGCAGCCAGAGAGAGCAGCGGGGCCAGTGCTCCCTGCATGTGCCTTGCAGAAACCCCTTCTCTCGCTAACCTTCCCGTGTGAACGATATCACAGCTAGTGCCTGACAGTCTCACTTGCTGCAGTCCCAAACCACCAGCACCAAACCATCAGATTATTCAAAACATTTCATTAAATCACAAAATTAATTTCTTCCCCATTTCAGCGGTAACATTAATGCATGCAGTGTTTTAGCGATTCCATTAAGAAGGCTATTTTTTAAGTAGTTCATGTGATATGTGTAAGGTAGGCTGATGGAGCGGTTCTAAAAATATATCCATATTTTAAGTACTCTAATACCCTGACTTCAACTCTTAGGCTAATAAAATTATTCAATTTAATGTTGGGTAAACATCTTTTAGTCTCTTGATTGAAGGGGGTGCTTTGTTGTATGTGCAAGTGCTTAGTATTCAAACAGATACACAGATAAATAGTCTAAATCATAAACAGACAGTCCTATTGGATTTAACATTCCTGAATCTTAAGTTGGTAATTTGTGTACGATCTGCATTTTGTGACGTCATTAGGGAGACAGTCTGTTTAACTGTCTAACTGTCTAATAGCAACAGACACCATAAAGCAGCACTAAGAACACAGCTTAATGCCAGGAAATCCAACAGACACATTGAAGGATCCTTGTAGGATAAATATCAGTACTAATAGTCTGGGATGTTACTTGGTTTTCTCAGACTAGTTAAACTAGCAGTTTCCTTGTCATTACGAAAAATAACTACATTAGGAGCCAGTCTTGGCTCATAAGGTGCCTCAAATGCCAAGATCAGCTCGATTTCCATTTGTCTTGATACTTCACGGGAACATCACAGAATACAGTCTTGAAGTCGCTGGCTATGCTAAAGAAGTTCAAACGAAAGCACGCTAACCCTTCACCAGTCATCAGAAAGACCCAGAGTTTCAGACTTTCCTCTTTGTGGAGGATAAGAGGATCTTCACCAGCTTTAGCTCCCTAAGCAGATGCAGGAATGCTCTGCCGATTCACAGGTTCTCCAGTACTTTACTGATCTAACTATGAAAACTATAAGAAGTGAAGTGCTACCTTCAAGTTTCTGATCGTAGGATGTCTTTCTTGCATGCACGCTTAAAAGAAGCCACAGTTTAGGAAGCTAAGGCACCACCATGCAAGAAAGGAACGCAGCAGTCTCAGGCGCCTTCATCCCTCTTACAAAATGGTGGAACAGATAAAGATCAAAGTAAACAGGTATGTCTTTCATTTTTCTCCACTGTGCAACTCATGCACACTTTGTCAGTCCAGGCGTGGCTTTGTGAGGTAAGAAAATTTATCCATTTCACTTCTGAAAGCTGGAGGTGTTAGTAATTCCAAAGACAGGGTAAGGTTTACATACCAGTTATGGCAAGCACCCATAAAAATTGAGAGGGGGCAAAAAAAGCTCCTCGTCCCTCATATAATCATAATAGAAATGATAAGCAGCAAAGAATGACATTTACACAAATTCAGACACAAAGTTAGCTACCCAAATATACATATATCTTGTTAACGAGAATAAATACTACCTTAAGTGTTTAGTTTCTTTTGCAGTTAATCTCTTGCCTTGTATGTATGTATAAGTTACCTGCGTGAATGTCCGACATGTGCAAAATGAATGAGTTATTGCCAGTGTTGCTCATAATCGAGGGAGGAAATGCGTGACAGTCATAGCCGGTGTGGCCTTGTAGCCTCTTTTCTGGCGGCCATGTTTGCTCAGGGCGATGTAGAAGCCCTTATATATGGAAGACTCGTAGGCGTTGTAGTTGTTGGGAAGCAGTGTCTCCTTGAACTTGCACTCGTCACGGAAGACTCTCTGACAGTGATAAGAAACAAATGATTAGTGGAAAACAACCCCCATGATCTGATTTAAAACAAGTCTGAACAAGTCTGTCCCAAATGGCATCTGGGGTAATAAATCAGTTATTGACTTTTGTATCTAAAATTCTTCACTACATTCTCTTCTCAGTGGTTGGATGGCGGATTGTGATCAATGGAGCAGTGGTTGAAAGAGCTGAGCTGAGAACTTCTGAGAACTTCTTTTACACTGTGTGATTCTCAAATATACATCAATCAGCCATAACATTAATATGCCTAATATTGTGTGGGTCCCCCTCATGCCAACCAAACAGCTATTGACGAGTTGTGAAAGGACTCCACAAGACATATCAAGCTTTAACTTCTTTAGGGATTAGTGCCAAAGTAGCTGTTCTGTGGGATCAGGCCAGATGGGCTAGCCTTCATTTCCCATGCGCATCAGTGAGTCTTGGGCGCCCATGACCCTGCCCCTGGTGCACCGGTTCTCCTTGGGAACACCTCATGACTCAGTCGTCTAGCCTGCACAGCTGTGCCCTTGTCAAAGCGGTTCAGATTCTTATGTTTGCCCAATCCCACCCCTCGACAGGTGCCATTGGAACCAGATGATCAATGTTATTTACTTTACATCGGTAGTTGTAACATTATGGCTGATCCGTGCAGATTACATCATGGGAAAATACTGGTACTGGGAGATGTTAACTGACTGGTTTTAAAAGGGAGTGATATTTGTCTTCTTGCATCATCCCTCAAATGAAACCCAATTAACACTATATGGACAAAAGTACTGGGACACACCTCTTATGTATTGAGTTCAGGTGTTTCATTCAGTCTAATTGCCACAGGGGTATAAAATCATGCACCTAGCCATGCAGTCTGCTTTTCCACACATTAGTGAAATAATGGGTGGTTCAAATGGGTGGTTCTGTAATAGGAGCCACCGCTATAACTGCAAGTCAGCTGGTGAAATTTCTTCCCTCCTAAATCTTCCACCATCAACTGTGAATGGTGTTTTTGAACAGTGGAAGCGTTTAGGAACCACAGCAACTCAGACACCAAGTGGCAGACCATGTAAAGTTACAGAGCGGGGTCAGGGCCGAGTGCTGAGCTCAGAGCATAGTGCAGAAACGTCTTCCACACTCTGCTGACTCAATAACTGCAGAGTTAGAGCTGCAAAAGGGGACCAACTCCATATTAATGCCTATAGGTTTAGAATGGGATGTCAAAGTAGCTGTCCCAATACTTTTGTCCTTACGGTGTATATATGTATAATATGTATTTTGTTCCTTTCTTCTATTAAGGGGTGTAAAGTATAACGGCTGGACATGATGTCCCCTTTTGCTGTAGACAGTTTCAAGGTTCTTCAAGTAGGTCAGACTCAGGCCATGCATAACCTTAAAACCATCCTCCATTATAAACGGGCTGACGGCACTACAAGGTAAATGATTATGGTTACCGAGGGTCTTATTATGCGACTCAAAAACATTCCATCTATTTTAAAAGCCAATAAAACCCCCTGTGGGTCATTGTAGGTAGTCAAGCCAGTGGTGGTCCCATCTCACAAACACTGATGAACACGGCGAAGGCATGCTTTCCCTGAATCCATGCATGGGGCATCAGCAGGCACAGCGTACCGGGATGAGGTGCACACCTACCGTTCCGTATAACCTTCCTCTTCTGTTCATTGCCACAAACAGTTGACTTTTCACCCCATAGAGACTAACCACTCCTCTGTCTACCGTCGAGATCTCAATCAGACCTGATTGAACAAAACATCAAAAGTTACACATGATGATGATGATGATGATGATGATGCTTGGTGGCAGGTGGGTGGGAAAGGGGGAGTGGATTTTAGGGGGGGCCTGCCACACATTCCTCCCCAGTCTACTGCATGCATCCTGCAGGTCACCGCACGCTGGCTGGAAAGGCTTTTTTGCTCTGCAGTGCTGCTCCACGCTGGGTCCTCCTCCTCCACCACCACCTCCTCCTCCTCCTCACACTGCAAACGTGGAGAGAGCAAAGCAATGCAATGCCATGTCAATGCAACGCAATGCAACGTTCATTTTGGACGTTTGCACAGGGAGGGGGCAGGACCCCCTCCCCAATGCTCTGCTCGTTTTCTCCGAGCTGCAAATGGACGCAGTGTAAAATTAGTCAGAGTCTAAATCCGTCCATGCATTCGTGACATGGTCGAGCCTGGGAAGGTAGTTCAGCAATGATGGTGCACAACTGGGGCTGTTGTTTTTGTGACTGTCTTTGCACTTACAGGACATTTACTGTTCTTTGCATGCAACACAAATGACATAACTGGGATGATGCAGATGCTCTTCCAGTTTTCTGACCTCCCCCCTCCCCCCCAACCACACTACATTACAGCGTTACGTTTCTGGCGACAACTCACTGTATTGGTTCTCGTCGTGTGCGCCGCTGATCGCTCCGTCCGGGAGCACCTGCAGGTGAAACCCGATGCCCGTGTTGCAGTAGAGCCTCCGCACCCTCTTCACACCCAGCAGATAGTCCCTCTCCCAGCTGACGCGCGGGAGCGCCGCGACGACGACGGTCCTCTCGCGCGCGCTCACTTCAGCCGCCGTCGCGTTGATCGGGTACGAGCGCGCGGCGCCGACCACGAAGCCCAGTAGGAGCAGGAGCGCGACGACGGACGCGGAGGAGGAGGAGGAGGCGGCGGCGGCGACGACGGAGGTGCTGCTGCTGCTCTCGCGGGACATGCCGATGAGAGGGAACGGGAGGGGGGTCTTTTTTTTTTTTTTTCTCCGGTTCACCTTCTCCGCGCCGCGTGGTCAGCCTGGTGGGAGCAGCGAGGCCCGAAAATAGACGCGCGCGTCTCGTTTCGTCTCGACTCGTTTCGTCTCGCTCGCTCGCGCGGGCAGGCGGGCATGGCGGCGGCTCCGGGGCGCGCGACGTGGGGCAAAGGGAGAGCGCGCGGAGGAGAGTGGGGGGGCTTACCGGGGTGCGAGGATGAGCATGGGGTTGGAGGGGGGGAGTCAGGAGGAGGAGGAGGAGGAGGAGGGGGGGGTTATTAGTGAGAAGCGACCACTCACTCTCTCACTCTCTCTCACTCTCTCTCTCTCTCTCTCTCTCTCACTCTCGCACTCACTCAGTCCGGGCTCACCTTGCTCGCCCGTGTTTGAGGTGACGTCACTGACGTCAACTGACGTCACGTCCCATGCGGTCCGGGATCTCGCTCCGGTTCCACGCGCAGGCGAGGCATGACAGCTTCCTCAGATGCAGACCCCCCCGCGCCCCCCCCACACACACCCCCTACCCCAGAACCGGTCACATGCGCCCACCTTTCCTTATTTATCACCGATGTGTAAAAGCAGCGTCCTTGTCAGAGCAGAGTCACGTCG
The DNA here is from genome assembly GCF_030463535.1 of Salminus brasiliensis. NCBI lineage: Eukaryota > Metazoa > Chordata > Actinopteri > Characiformes > Bryconidae > Salminus > Salminus brasiliensis. The sequence goes on along the minus strand of NC_132896.1, from coordinate 5,625,953 downwards.
AGCTCGCGTGGTTTCTTCCAGAACTGTTCACGCGCACTGAACCCACTTCAGTCAAATGCGTTTGTAAAACAAGGTGATCTACAGTCTCGCGCGACACAGGTGCGTCTTAAGGGCTGTGCTGAAGACTAGGCTCACTAACACTGAGCGTGTCGTAGTTTTCTGCTCCTCTGTATTAGTGATGACAAAAAGCCCACGCGGTATCAGCAGCTGCTGGGATCAACCTGCAGGAGCCAGGCGTGTCCAAAAGGGGGCGCTGTTCCACGCAGTTGAAGTTTACAGCGCGCTGTTTAGCAGGCAGGGCCTGCTCAGAGGCTGGGGAGAGTGGCTTACAGCTCTACCCAAGGCAAAGCTCTACTACTTGATGAAAACAGTGGTGGAAATTAATGAAGTTCATGCAGCTACTTGATTTAGTTACTGCTAACTATGTTAAATATCCACTGCTTTCTGAAGCATGGATCGTTACTCATTATCTTTGAGAAGTGGGAGAAATCTGGGCTGTCCAAAGAAATATAGCCTGTCCTTGTATCATATGCCAAAACCTTTTCCATGCATCTCAATTTGTGCCGTTTTTCACTTTTGTACTGTTTCAGCCTTGCAGTTCTTTATATTGTGTCAAAAAACTTAATGAACAGACCAATAGACATGCTCCAAAATGACAGGGAATAAAGTCTTTTTACATTGACTTCTATTAATGTTTAAACTTGATATTTTGAGCAATAATTTTTTTTTTATAACAGCGACTGAACTTTCAAACTGAAGCAAAAAAGACCTATGGACTGTCCAGTAGCTCTGTATTAAAATATTGTAAAAAAAAAAAAAAACCAAAAACTACTGATGAATTTGGAAGCAGTGTAACTCTTAATGCAAAGGTAATGAAAGAGAACCATAGAACAGTAGCAGCAATAACCAGAGCACTAATATCAGCATTGTAACAAAATGTTTAATTTAATTTAATGTGATTTAGCTATTAAAAAACATGATATATGAAAATCCCAGGATTTGGGGCAAGTACAGTGGTTACAGGTATCCTGACTGACTATACGTGACTACAGATCAGTAACAGTGATATTCTATATCTTATATTCTATATCTTATAATATGCAACATGACTCACAACGCTGTATGCCCGAGTGTCTCAAAGAACTGCAACGAACCTTCCATTAATGGACATATCAGCAGCAGTTAATGTGCTCTGAAATTCAGCACATTATTAAAATTCAATACGAGGCGCGTAGAGCCCAACAGGGGTGATGGATGGTATGCTGTACAGTGTTTTGTACTGAGGCAATAACAACTTTTTGCCTATTCATACGACATCGTTAATAACTCAATAACTCAAATGCAAATGAATGCTAATCCATTTCGTTAGCACTGTATAATTAGACAAAGATGATAAATTGAATAGCATGAGCTTCAGAATGAGATCACTGCGTGCACAGCTCCGAAACCTGATGTAGGCCTTTTTAAATAAATAGCAGGTTTGTCTGCATAAAGAGAATAATTTAACTTCTTGCCACAGGAAGATGAATCACATTATCATCCTGGTCTCTCACATTAAAATGCAGAAGAAAAAAAAGCATTGTGCTTGTGTTTACCCTGACCTGATAAGTAAATGCCTATATACATCCATGTTTTAGGCACTTTAAAGTACAGAACCATTAATATCAAGAGGTCTGGTGGTTATTTACTTGGGAAAACGTGTTCCAAAGCCAGGAAAATGAAAAAGTTATATATATATATATATATATATATATATATATATATATATATATATATAAACTAAGAACAGCAGAAGAACTCAATGTAGAAATATACAATATAAAAAAATCTACATCTTCCCCAGAGGTTTGGGCCCTCATATAAATGGCAGTGAAGACAAGGGAAATGCAGTATGTTAGCTAATGCCAAACTCCATACCCATAAGCAATATTTATGGTATTAGTCAAAATGCACACGGAGCAGGGCAGCACGATTAATTATATGGTAATTAACAGTAATATGGCCTCAGTAATTTGGTAATTCACGAGACTCTGAACTGTAAACAGCAATCATAATAAATTACATGTGACTGTAGAAGCTGGCATATATGCACATCTTTTTTTATGTTCAGCAACTTCAACACTAGTAGCTAACAGATGCCTGGACGGTGGGTCCTTCCTGAGAGTCCTACAGGTTTTTCTGTTTCTCTGACACAAACACACACATGCATGCACACAAGTTCCCTGACCAAGTATAGTAAAAATGGTGGAACATCTTCCTACAACGTAACATCCAAGCTTAATAACTCCCTTCTCTGCCCTGCTGCAGCATCATTCTCACTTCATACACATTTATGATCATTTGTGGCACAAAGTAATTCTACAGTGTGACGTAGGTAGTTTAGATCTCCATACAAAAATAACCTAGATTGTCTTTTTAGGTCCTGGCTGTATTTGGCTAATAGTGCTGGTTATTAAAACACAGACACACAGACAAAACACAGTTCATGAAAAATGGTATTTCTGTTTGATGCGAGCAACGGAACATAAATAGAGATGACCTTACTAAGCAGGTTGCATATAAATTCCCATAGGGATATAAATATATTTATATATTATCAATATACAAAAATATACACAATAAAATAGTTACTTTCTAGCTTTTTTTTTTTTTTTACATAACATAAAAGGCATTTGCATCATCACACCGCTCCAGACCGATGTGTCCATTGGTCCAAGTTTCATTCATTCATGTTGGTGAAATGAGTCTGCTTGCATGAATCTGTCCTTAAAAGTGACCATAAACAAAACATTAACAAAAAGAAAAGCCTGATCAGCACTGAGCTTTGTGAGTGCTATGCATTTCCATAGCACTATAAGGCCATCTAGGCCTGCTTTCCTCAGCCTACTGAGCTCATACTGTCTAGGTTATTCCAAGGTGAACAGCTGGAAAGTGAGGAAACATGCATCTGTGAAAAGAAAAGGACATGAACTAGAGCGTTTACTTAGAAAGCAGGAGTTTTCTAGTCTGTGCCAGACGGAGGTGAAAAGAAAGCAGCAGGAGAATTTTTCTAAATGGTCTGTTGAGTGATGAGGAAGGATGGTGGCACAAGCAGGATGCTCATGCGTGGGCGAACTGCAGACAGAGGAGGAGCAGGTCAAACAATGAATAACTCCAGTCCAGTTGGTGTTCTGGTACCCCAGTGCAATCACACTCCCATTCTCTCAGGATTAAAGATCCTTTTGGTCAAAAATGATGTGTGTGGCAAAATAGACACCGATTGCACCGAAAATGGCAGAAGAGGCAACATAAGCAGTGACAGACTGTGTGAACTGGACTATCATGCCCATGAAGAGGGTAGGGAAGACCTGAGAGAGCAGAAAGGTGCTGTCCAGAATGGCAAAATCCAAGCCTACCCCCCGTTTGTCGTAACCGTCTGATCCCAGACTAGGGGGCATGCCATTCTGACTGTGCTGAGAGGGGTAATATTCCTGGTTGTAGTAGGCATGGCCATTAGTATGGCCACTCTTGTGGTTCAGATCACCTGTGTCATCGTCCAGTGTGAGACATACAGCCTCACGGGTGACGCTCATCTCACTCTTGAGTGTCTTTTTGGTTTTGCTGGTTTGCATGTATACCTGTGGGAAGTGGACAGTGACATATAAAAATGCAGCAGTGCCATCAAAACCATTGTTCTAAGACTTTGCTTAATGAGACTTAGACTTAGACCCCAGACTATCTCAGAATTACACAGTTTACACATTACAATATCCCAGGCCCTTGCTGCTGACCTACCTCTTTCTCTTTGTGATAGTGGCAGGTGAGGGTGTATGGCAGAGTCTGTAGGGTGGCGTAGGCGAATCCTGTGAGGGCAGACATGGCTGTGACCAACAGCACATTCTTGGACATACAGATGACCAATGCAGAGGCCGTGAAGGATACCATGCTGCTTAGATAGACCTTCCTGGAGCCAAACACATGCACCAGACGACTCATGACCAGCGAGAAGAAGGTCGAGGTAGCACACTGTAGGAACAGCCCCAGACTGCCCATTCGGATGCCTGCAGGTAAGACATTATACACATTAACTAAAGTCTGTAGCTGCTTCATTAGTCAGAAACTAGACATTTAGTACCCATTATAAATTCTATTTAAGGGAAATTACCCCAATCAAAGTCAATTTCCTAGAACAGGCTTTTAAACTGAAATTGCTGGAGACCTTCTTGATTACAATAATCAATATTTTTCATGTTTATCTGCAGATGCTAGACAAAAATGCAGTAAATAAGTTGTGAAGGCAATAAAATGATTAAAACTAAGACATTTTAGTAATGTTGGCCAGCAAATGTTTCTCTTCTGCAGAACATCTGATCACTAATAAGGTTCTTATATTGACATGCAGTCTTAGTGTTTATAATTCACAAAAACTAATCGACATGGTTGAATAAAATCGACGACTACATTAGCAAGTCATTTTATAGTCATTTGGCTGGTGATATCACACGTACCAAAGTTTATGTATAACAGTGTAAAAAAAATTAAAAAATAAAATTATATATATATATATATATATACACACACACACACACTTATATATGTTTTACTGAATGGCTTTCACGTGAGCAGAGCATTACAGATGCATAAAGTAATACGGCCATCTGCATGGGCAGTCTCATATGGGCACTGTCTGAATGTAAAAAGAAGAACTCTTTAAGTAAGCCAACCCAGAGACTAATCTCTGATTGAAATATGAATGAGAGTTCTCGTAGTGTTCAGCAAAACGTCTGTTTACGAATAAAGTTAGTCCCACCCCTCAACAAAAAGAGCCTATCAACATGTTGGTTACAGATAAAGTCCCACCCTTTTTTTAGCAGGAAACTTCATTAATTAGCAAATGTATAAACCAACCTCAAGCTAACTAAAAAATCTGAGCGACTCATAATCCGAATAATTGATTATACGTTTCAGTAATTGACAGATTATTCAACTATCAAAATAGTCATTTATTGCAGCCCTTATTACTGAATAACTTTACTAAGTAGTGCAGAGTTTAACATGCCTGCTTTACATTGAAAGTAATCATGCACACATGAGCCCTGTGAAACCAGGCTGTGAAGATTTTAAAAGACGAGGCAATTTCATAAAACTTGTTTTGATCATATATCAAAACTCTACAGACAAAGCTAACCTTAAATCTTACTTGTGATTACTGAGGCACATGTTTGCAAAAGCACTTGCTTCCCATTTCAAACAGCTAAGGAACTTCCCTCACAGAGCAGGAATTCAGACTTTAAACACAGGGCAGCAGAGCCAAAGCGCCAACAAGTAGGCACATCTGAAGATGGGCTGTTTTCTGCTAGTCCACCCATGTTCCAGTCTGAAAGCAGTGCTCAAAAATAAACTCATATAATGGCCATGGTTTGCAGCTGAGCACCGCTCCACTGAACACGTACCTCCTAAGTCAGACTAAGTCAGACCTCCTAAGTCAGACTGGCTGTTTTCTGCTAGTCCACCCATGCAACAGTCTGGACGCAGTGCTCAAAAATAAACTATACTGGCCATGGTTTGTTGTAGCTACTGATTGATCGGCAACCCTGACAGACTTCGTTTATTAGCATACAGCTGTATGCCAATACTGTCAACCTGCTGAATTTGGAGAAACAGGCTGTGGGGTACTCTGTACAGGGCTTTTGAGGTGTGTGTTGCTGTCTAGCTGAAGGGAGGAAGGGAGTTGTGTTCATGCTGGATGTCTGGATGATGCACAGCACAGACGCTGACCGTGGGTGAAGGTGAACCCAAGTTTATACTGAAAGAGCCAGACGTTCTTGCCGTGAGACAGGGAAGACACAGCACTCAAACTCTAGCAAAACAAACTCATTAGTGGAGAAAAAAAAGAATAGTTGTGAGGGCGAGAAACAGAGCAGGCCACTTTTTGAAACAAGGCAGACGGTCAAGCGAGGCCAAGGGTTACACATTTTAATCATTAGTTTCTGTTTACTCGCTCAGACAGACATTTAAGCTACCAATTTCTCTCTTCTTCCCATTAGCACCCACTCCACCTTGGGCAGCTGGAGAGACTATTTTTTAGTTTACAGAAACAGATCATAAAGGAGTTCTATATTTTTTGCAATTTATTCATCCATGGTAGGCTGTTTGTCTGGTCTGCTGGGTATATTTACAGATTGCAGACTACACAGCAAAGGTACTGTGTGTACATATAGGAAATTAGCTGCTCCTTTCCACACTATTTGTCACTGATGTACAATGGATGTTGCTGAATTTACTGTCCATGTGTTATTCATATTATTTTATTTATTGCTACATTACCATTCAAAAGTATGGAATCATTTGTCTTAACTTTAAACTGTACAATGGTACAGTGTGTTTAGATGTTATCTACTACACACCAAAATACATATTTCGATGCCGATGTTGGGCTGTGTTTATTAGAGCCTGGAAACTGGAAATGAAACAAAATTACCCCAGAACCAAGAGTCCATGTACATCCAGCACATCAAACACCTGTTTAAAGGATAAAGCCTCATATCTGAGAGCACAAAGTTGCACACCCTCTATATTTTCTGTGAAGATTTAATCTTTACTCTTAAATCATGAGGCATTCTGGATAATTCTATTATTCATTTAAATTTCTCAGTCATTTCTTGGATATCTAAATAATCTAACAACATTTAAAATTCTTTATATGAACCCTAGGATAAAAACGAGCTCATTCAAATAATTTTTAATTTTATATACGTTTCTAAAACCAAAATGGTTTTTTTTACTGAAAACACTGATTCCATTTATATGTGATGTGATATCAGAGACACTGATCTGTCTTTTTTTATATAGAGTATTAAATGCTAAGCACCTGACTAATAAGTAACCAACTAAGGCTAATGTTCACACAGCAGGTAAAAATGGTCCAAATCTGATCTTTTTCATCATATGTGACACAAATGTGTTACCTGGGTGGGAGTGTGAACAGCAAAAACACACTGAATCTGACCTGTTCAGTTTCAATTTGGGCCACTTTCATATGCGGTGTTAAAATCCGATGCATGTCCAATACACGTCAATGCGGCAAACATCGTAACCACGTCGTGTTGGAAGAAATATCTAAAGAAATGGCCAAATGCTGCCACTGGAGGGCACCTCCGCAGTGTCAAAGAAAAATGTTTAACTAACTAAAGTTTACAGAAACTAAAGACACATACCAAAATAACATGCACTTTTTACAGCGAGCTCAAACGCATTCTTGAGGATAAGCACAGCTGTCATTCACTAGAACTCCCTGATAGCTCCTATGATGCTGGTAAAAATGAAACCCGATCTTTCCCTAAAGCACTGCTCTTTTTTACATGTGCACCAGTTTAGTTTAGGTAGTGTAAAACTAGTGTAAACTGCCTAAAAAACATCGAATTTGGTTAGAAAATCAGATTTGGTCACTTTCCCTGCTGTGTGAACGTAGCCTAACTAATTAATTCACTAACTCACTGACTCATCTAGTGTTACCAGAAAGTTACCAGAAATCTCACCTTCATCATATCTCTGTCTGAGCACAGTGCCTGGGGCGGCACTGGGCACTCCTTCATACAGTCCCTCACCCACAAAGTCTGTATAGAAGAGCATGAAGGACATGACGGCCATCCAGCTGCACAGCTGAGCAACACACAGCTGCCTCATCACCCGTGGGACGTGGCAGTAGCTTCTGTAGATGGCTGGGGTCATGGACCAGCAAGTCCTGAGCAAGCACAGTAGTGGGCCAGACTTCAGCAGCCTGAGTTTGCACTGTAACACGTAGCAGCAAGAGCGTGGGCCACACTGCCCAGCATCCACCGGCCCAGGCTCCAGCACCAGGGGCCTGCATGAATGCTCCTCCGACGCCTTCATGGTGACCAGCACACTGACAACGAAGATGAGGATAAGGAGGCTGAAAAGACATTCGGCCTGTCCGCCCAGATAGTAGGCCAGGAGGCCATCGCTCCAGTCCAGCGCGGGCAGCAGGTAGCCCACACAGCCACCTAGACTGACCATGAATGAAAACATGGCGAAGGCCTGGGCGCAGTCCTCCCGCTCTCGATACAGGTCAGACAACAGCGCCTCCAGTGGCGTGAAGCACACCTGACCACAAAAGTCCAGCAGGCCCACACCCAGGATAAGCAAACCCACCTGGAGGGCTTGGTTTGGGAGGCCAGTGCCCCAGCTGAGATGGGTGGCCAGGACGTCTGCATGGGGAATGATGAGAAGAGCGAGTAGAACACCCAGCGACAGCAACCAGATGAAGGGCCGGCGGCGGCCATAGCTGCTGTGACAGTGGTCACTGGCCGAGCCAATGAGAGGGATGAAAAGAAGGCCCAGGACAGGACCAATACCTGCAGGGAAGAGCAAGCACAAGAACAACGTGATGACTAAGTGGCTGATAAAAACACTGTGGTTTTTTACAATTATACACATCACAATGACTGGGGGTGCTCTGCATGGGTGAATGTGCTGTGATTTGTGGTTCTATATCGCGTGTCTATTAGCATTAGCATTAGCTTCCACTCAGTTCTGAATGCACTCTTCAGTGCTGGTTTAAAAACAGAGAAAGGTGAGCGGTTCTCCGGTTCTCCCGCTGGTAAAACAGAGCGTTTCAGTGAGAGGTTTCTTATAGGGTCTTATATCATGGTCTGTTTTTTTAGGTTCCACTGTAAAATAGCTCCACACTGCAGAACCTCAACTCCTTTATTTACCTTCTGAGAATGTCTGCACTGCTGCTGCATGGTTAAAACAAAGGAATTGGATCAGGATTAAAATAGTTGAAACCAGATCCATTAAGATATGCTTGGATCAGCCCCAATCCTGACCCACTGGATCGGATCTGAACATCCCAATTCAGAATAGCTGGATGTGAAACTAACTTACAGGGTTTACTGGATTTTCTATAAAGTGGTGGTGATACAAACCAAAGGTCATGATGTCTACAGTGCATTTTATTTATCATCCAAATTTAACCATTTATCCAGTGAACCTACATGTCTTCTGACATTATATGCATTGTTGATGATGGTAACATGGTGGTACCATTTCACTGTACAATGCCCTGCATTGTTTAAAAAAATATATTTTAGGCCTGAATCTGATCTCTAAACTATTGTACAACAATGGCGTCAGGCAGCGTATTCACAACCACCTCCTGTGGTGTGGCTTTTAGAGGCTCGCCAAGGTTCTCAAGAATGGGCCGTTTCACACCGAGCCACTCTGAATGACTTTGTTCACATCTAAATGATTCAATTAGGCAGAAATGTTTAACAAACAGAGGAATTCCCCTTTAAACTAACACTGGTATTTTGCTCTGTGTATCAAGTGTTGTTTTCGTAACCAAAAACCTTCCATGGATATGTTTTCACTGCTAGACCGAAAGCTTATCTTCCTCCCCTTTTATTATACAGAGTACTCAATCTTCAGTTCCAAGGATTCCAGACCATTCCAGCAATATCAGGCTCTGAAAGTACATGTGAAAGCAGCATGTAATGGGCCCTTTGACCAAACACCAGCACTGCCCCCACACCCCACCGCTCTCCATAGCCTTTCTAATTAAAGAAGATGACTAGGCTTGCTCACTGGGCCTAGATTTTCATTTGATTCGTGTCCAAATTCTCAGGGGCTATTTCTATCTAGAGGGACGGGTGATGAGTTGAGAAGATGTTCAAGAGCATATTAGGTTCACTGCAGGCCATCTGCATAAATACTGTATGATCCAGAAACAGGGCTGGCTCAGTAGGTCCAAATGTAATCCAAGTGATGAGCCGAGGTGTATTAAAAAAAAAAGAATAACATAATACATATAATTTAAAACCTAAAATGAAATCAGGTTGTAGGAAACTGTCAAATAGGTGTTGCTGTGTGGTCAGTAGATTTAAAAGTATTTGTGGACCAGACACAAAGAGCTTTGTACAGAGAACACACCACAAATTAACAAGCTCCCATAAGTTTCCAGATTACTAAGCACACAGGGAGAACCGGTTTGGAATAACACACCTAAAACAATTCAGGAGTGCCCCGGTCATGTTAAGGCACTGAAGCTGAGTTTCGACAAAGCATGCGTTATTCCTGCAGAGGGGTATCACAGAGGGAGCAGTGCAAACAGATAGCCGAGGGAACTAGGTGGCCTTAAAGACGTTTATCAAAGGATATTCCAGTCAGTGAGGGCAGCATGTTGACAGAGACAGCGGACGTCTGCCTTCTGTTTAAATGGAGTTTTGGTTTATGGAAATGTTAGTAGTTTTTGACCCATTACAACATATGGTCATTACAGACCACATTTGACCTGCTGGGTTTAGACACACAGATTCTGCAGGACAGGTGTGACAGCTAAGCATCAACACTGTGTTCCCATATAGCACACAGCAACTGCAACCAAAGGCATCTGTGGTTCATTTAGTATTTTACAGAAACTGTAGACTTTAAGGTACTTTGAGGAACTTTTAGACTTTTGAGGAACTTTTAGACTTTAAGCTACTTGAGGAACATTTTGGACGAGTTTCCCAGACTGAAGAACTGGCCCAAAGTGTTCAAAGTACAGTACCTGTCAAAGGTTTGGACACACTGGTTGAAAGTGTGCTGAGGATCATCCTAAAAACTTAGAGGACACTGGGAACACACAGGTACCCACCGTAGGTAGGATGGTGTGGATTGGGGGTTTCAAGTGGGCTTAAAAGTTGTAGGACCATGGCAGTGTGTATGTGTAATTCAAAAATTAATAAATGACATAAATAATACATAATTTCCAGCTAGTGATTATTGTTATTATGGATTAATCTCCTGATTATTTTCTCCATTTGTCAATCTATCTATCTATCTATCTATCTATCTATCTATCTAAACTCTAAATAGTTTTTGCTCAGTTCCAGTATTAAGCAAATGTACACTGCCTGATAACCATTAATATCTAGACCTCGGTATCCCTAACAACGGTATACCGCTGCAACACTATTGATAAGTCATTTGAGGTGCAGGTTGAAAAGATACTCTTCTCAAAACAAGAGCTTTGCAGCATTTGAATTCCAATGCATCTCTGTTCGCTTATTGCCCAAAATACTGAACTGCATGTAATGCTAAATGCACAAGATACACACACACACACACACACACACACACACACACACACACACACTAAGAAAGACATACAACACACACAACTAGGAACAAGGCTGCAGTGTCTGAACCACACAAATACTCAGTGGTGTTGGTGAGGTGCTGGCTAACCTTGCATAAAGCCACAGAGGGTGGTAGGAACCATTATTGTACTCAGAAAGACACCGGCTGGGACACACTGACACTTTATTTCTCAAGTCACATCAGTGCAGAAGAAAGGAGCTCCAATCACAAAGAGCCATTTCCAAACATCTCCAACGAGAAAACAAAATTCCAGCAAATTCCCTGGAACTGTATGACGCCCAATTTGAGGTCCCGTTAACTTTATACACACACTCCATTTTAGGCTCGTGCAAACGCAGTGTTTACCCTCTTCAGTTATGAGCGTTGTGCTTTGTAGAGCAGTGTTTTGCATTCTTTGGCCATTGTGAGTTTAGAAAACGCACCACTCTTGCCAGGATGGAGGGAGCTTTGTGCTGCTTTGCTCTGCGGAGGAGAGAAGGTGCAGTGCGCCGTACTTTATCACACTGTATATAACCTCTCCAATTGCACTGAAGTGACCACACGCCTTTCCTGTGTGCTCTGGTCACAATACGGGCAGTCTCAGGGAAATTACATTTATAGCTGACCATGTGGAACCATATGGGAATGATTTGCAGCCATGGAATAATGTATCAATTCAAATGACACCCATAACAACCACCAGCACACAGGCTAAATATACCAAGTTAGTGGTTTCACATGGCATCTTTCATTGTAAATTGTCTCCAGCAGCTACAAATGCTAAATTAGACTCCAAATGGTCTATAAACATGCTAAATCATCACTGTCACGCAAAAACCTTGTATATCCAAATGGCAACTTTACCGGAGAACTTTCAATGGGCGTCAATGTAAAAAGAAAAGTCATTTTGGAGCATCTCTATTAGTCCATTCATCATAACACTTTGACACAATTTAAAGAACAAATGCCAGATTCACATTATGTCAAAAACAGTAAAATGGCAAAAATGGAGGTACAGGGTTTTTGCATGGCATTGTTCTTGCTTGTAAAAGCAACTACTTTGGAAAAGGTATGCGTCACTAATCTAGGGCCTGGCCACTATGGAGAGAAAAGTATAAGAAAATACTACCTACTACAACCTATACTGATGCAGATTGGTAAAAGTGAAAAAAATCTCAGAGACTCATTTCCAGTAGTGTCAAATGGTGTTAGTTAGACAGTGCTTATCGACTGATAGAGAGTTTGCACGGTAGCGGAAGTCACTGCAGTCACGCCCACTGAGTGGCAAAAAGGCTGACTGAGTGGCAGTGTTTTATGCTTTCAGCCGCTAAAACACGAAAACGAGAAAGAGCTGCTGTTCTCGAGAAGAGCAGAGCTCTCCTTTTACAGACTGCTGAAAGCTACAGAGAAATGAAACTAACGGGTGGCTGCAATTCACAGAAACAACTGGAATCCAGGAACCAAAATGTGTGGGAGCTCACTGAGTGGTGAAGTCATGCTCTGAAAAAAAAACAGGTTGCAAATTTAGCGGCATGCTAAGCTTGATTAAAAGGAAAGCAAGCAAAACCCAAATGAACCAGTCCATTAAACCATTCACTCGACTTTGTGCTCTAAGATTTACATTTGTGGCATTTAGCAGACGCTCTTATCCAGAGCGACTTACAAGGTTACCTGTATTACAGAGGTGGAAGTGTAGTGTTAGGAGTCTTGCCCAAGGACTCTTATTGATGTAGTGCAGCATAGTCACCCGGCCCGGGAATTGAACCCCAGTCTCCCACGTGGTGTAGTAGCTCAGTGGCAGGTAGTGGTGTTATCTGTTGCGCCACACCAACAAGATATGAGGCTTTATCCTCTAAACGGGTGTGATTTGAGCCTTAGTTAGCTGGACAGTCCTGGCTACACATCACTGTCCATGGGCCTTTAGTTCTTTGGTATTTTGTCTACTCTTGAGTCCATGTAAAGGAAAGAAACTCAAAAAACTGGGAAGCACCAAAATAGAATTCTGTACTGATGCCGATAGTCAGTATTTTTCAAGTACATATCTATTTGTGAGTTTTTTTTCTAAATTATGTTAATTTTTTAACCCATCTACACAGAAAGTTGTTAAATATTACAATCTCCTAATGCTAAACTTCAGACTGCATTTTGTTATGGTCTTGTTATTTTAGCTATGATGGTGTGCTCAGTCTGTATAGTGCACAGTCAGGTCACTTCAGAAGAATCTGTTCATTCTAATACAAAACAAGCCACTAATTATCGGTGGGTCTAATTGGCGATGTTTAGGGATCTGCCATGCTGCTGAGGGCTACTGGAAAGCACCGTGTATTTAACCCATCAGTAGTAAAACTACACAGCTTCCACACACCTGCTGCCCTCCAGATTGCAGCTCCTCTTCCTGTGCTCTCATACCTTTCAATTAACACTTGATTACCACCTGAGCAAAGCAGCAAGCGATACAGCCACTAATTTAGATAATGACCCCCATTACAGAACTGGGATGGGAAAGAACTCTGCATATACTGGTTATAGTCCTTAAACCAAAGTCTTCGATCTTTCATCTCCTCTTGTTATTGTTATTACCTTATATCTTTCTTCAGATTTCCAGGCTGTTGACTGGTTTTAGATAATAGGTGTTAAGCAAGCATATCAGGAATGACCTAACCTAGGCGAAGTAGCCTAACTGCACAGGAAATATGAATACTGTACATTTTTGTAGGTGGTCTTGCAAGACGTTATGCTTCCTGAAAACCTCTGATTTGATTAAGTTAACTTAGTTCAGGGTTAGTTAAAATAAAATCTATAAAATGTATAAAAAGGAACTTCAGCAGAGCAGTAGAGTCCGACTTTGAGTGTATTGAGTGTCTTCACTGCAGTGTTTTTAATGTATCATCTCTCTGAATGTCTGTATCTTCCTCGTCACAGATGCTAGATTGTGGACCAGAACTAAGAAGAACTTTCCCATTATTATGGTGAAACTCATTCAGCATAACTGACTGTTAAGGCTTGACCTAGCTATCTGATCAAGGCAAATTCAGACCTAACTGGTTGGATCATATGTAGCAAATCGAATGGTCAAACTAAACTCTGCAAGAAGGTCAACATCCAGGAGGACTGCTAGCAACCCCTGCTTTAAAAGTTCAAGGGCAAAGCTGAAACTGTTAAATGAAGCCTCACCCAGCACCATGGTCATGTACTTTTCCTCCACGCCGGCCTCCAGCAGCAGCGGGGGCACATAGGTGATTCCAGCTGCCACGCAGATCTCCAGGCCACAGGTCAGCAGGTTGAGCAGCACCAGATGCCACTGGGACCTCCATCCAGGCATACTTCCACAGGGAGTGGTAGCCTTTCACCTGTGAGTGGTGGTGGTGGTGGTGGGGATGGGTTCTCTATTCGGTTTGCCAGGAACTAGACACCGTGGGGTCAGACGCCCAGGAACGAGCAGGGCGTGTAGGGTGGGGGAAAGCTGGGGGGTTGCAGGCTTGCAGCAACCTCAGATAACCCAGAGGATCCATCGTGTCTTCAGCATTCTGAATCTGAAAGAAACCAGTACACAGGAAGGAGGTGTTTAGATGGGGAGATCACAAGGTTCACCCAAAGAAATATATTTAAAGAGATCATCAATGCAGATAGCTCTTTCTCTGTAATCACCAGGGTAAAGGGCCCAGAATTTGAAAAACCTGTCATTTAGGACCAAGAGCAAATAGTCATTTGGTGCACATCATACATCCTTCAGTCTTCAGCACATGAGGCTGCTGATACTTATCAAACAGCATCTAGAAATCTTGCAACGACAGAAATGTGCTTGTTTGCAGAAAGGAATCGCTGAGGCATTTCCCAACGCTTCACAGTAACAAACACACAAAAACCTGAAGCCCTAAGGCTTTAATAGGTTAAAATGTCCAACTAACTTCAAAAGAAATGTAGTATAATGAAGCACGCCTCCAAGCCTTAATCTATCAGGATTCAAAATCTACATCTAAAACACCAGCAAAAGAAACCCCAAGTCAAACATTTCCTCCCAGTCACGGCTAACAGAGAGACTGGAAGCGAGATGACGATTAATTTGCGTGCCGCTGGCCATTCGTGCTGTCTGTGCTTACCCCATCGCAGGAGGCCTGAGTGTTTGAGAATGTGTGTAAGTGATGGAGGGAGCTGGGTGCATTCCTCAGGGGCTTTGGGCTTTTGGGCCCCACGCCTCACCCGCAGGCCACAGCCAGGTCGTCCTCTCCACGGGCTCACTTTCTCCCACTCACTCTGTCATAAGCTTATTCCCTCAGGTCTGATTATAGCAGGACCATGTCAAGAGCCTCCTCGCCGAGCCCTGCTGCCTCTAATTAGCAGCCATTGTTGGTGAAAAAGCGCTCTTAATGAGGTACGACTCTTAGCACTTCCTGCAGGCATGCCAAGTCTTGGTAGGCATTTCTGCACAAAGTGAGAATATCATGCACTGACTCCTTTTCTCCTGTGTAGTGTAGTTATATACAGTTGTATCCACACCCATAGCAAAAGTACATACACTGCCTGGTCAAAAGTATTGGGACACCTGCTCATTCAGTGTTTCTTCTGAAATCAAGGGTATTTAAAAAAAATGCTCATCCTGCTTTTGTTGAAGTAACTGTTTCTACTGTCCAGGAAAGAAGGTTTTCTACTAGATGGTGGAGCATTTCTGTGCATCCAGCAGCTAGAGCGTTAGTGAGGTCAGAATGTTGGATGATCACCACTCCACCTCATCCCCAACTCCCTAACTTCTCCCAAACATATTGGATGGAGCAGCATACATTCTTCCAGGGAGCACAGCTCCACAGGTCAATGCTGGGGGACTTTAAACCTCTCTAACCTAATGTTTTATAGAGTCCTATTCTATTGGCACTACTTCTCTACAGAGACTAGACAAGCTGCATGTGTGTGTGCATTTGCACATCTGTGTCAGCAATAGGTGCTACTTTAAATAGCTGAATGCATCGATTAGAAGGGGTGTCCACAAACATTGGACATGTACTGTATGATTTTTCGTTTTTGAGTAGCAAACTATTGACTTTCACTTATTAGGCCTTAACTGACTTGTTACACTCATTGAACCCACAGAGAGCCATTCTTCAACCACCACAGGCTCCTCTGAGCTGCTGGCTGAGGATCTGAAAATGAAGCAAACTGATGACTAACTGATGACAAAGTAGTGGACGGTAGGAGTGGTGGTGCACTATTCTACTGTGCAGCGTTGCTTGCACAAACACAATCTACATGGAGGCCATCAAAAGAAAACCGTACTTATGACCTCTTTACAAAAGTCATTAACATCAAAAGTGGAACTCTCTGTCCACAATCACCAAAAGGTATGTTTGAAGAAAAAAGGGCAAAATCTGATTAAAACAACCCCTGTTAAGCATAGGGGTCCATCTGTTATGCTCTGGGATGATGTGCAGCCAGTGGGGCGGGAAATACTGATTGCACGGTAGTGCTGGGCAACATGGCCTCAAGTCCGTATCACGATGAACTGACCATTTTACCTCGATTTTGATTAATGAACGCTGCTCCTCAATGTTGCTTTCATGTTGCAGACTGATAGTATGACACACGGTAGTATGTTTTTTAGGGGACAGTACATTAAATAACCGTCATGAACGTCAAATAGAGGTTCTAAATGTCGGTTCCGATCCATTTGCGATTAAATGCCCAACCTACTGCACATGTATGTGAAAGAATGGATTTCACCAAATATCAGCAAATTCAGGAATCAGATGTAATGCAGTAAGAAATCAAACAGAGGCTGGATTCCATACCAGGACCAGTTTAGTCCTCAAAAACCTCCCAGATAGTCAGCAGTTGTGTTCTTGTCTGCCAGCACAGCTGAGCCAAGTAGGTAGCGTTCCATAGCTCCATTACTTCCGTTGTTCTGGAAGGTGGAACAGTACAGTAGGTGTACAGTGTATGGGAGCCAGACAAGCATTACACAGAGATCATCTTGTGCTGCTACTCACCTGTATCTCACAGTACTATCACGCTGTCAAACTGACACTAGCACAGAGTAGAAGTCCTATTCCAGCACTGCTACGCTAGATTGTCATTACAGCCTCATCAGAGACACATCATTTCCCCAGTATAATCCAGCCATGACCGATATTTACCTCCACGCCCTCTCCTCTAACCACAGCCTGGTGTCCTTGTCCACACGTCCACAAACACTGTGTCTTTAATGCACTGCCCAGTGAAACACAACACCAAATAAACCCCCCACTTCAAAGTGCACTTCCTCCTACAAACCTCCTGGGCGTGACATATCAATCAGCCAAAGGCATCTCCCCTCCCGATGTCAAGCCTGGTGTGTTCTGAATGGCTACTTACCCTTCTATATCCTGACTCGCTACACTGAACACCACAACACAAAAAGAAAGAAAGATAGAAAAGGTAGAAAAGTCATGCATTTCTGACCTGCAGATCCGGCATTGTAGAGGATTTGCAAAACTCCAAACTACATGGATCCTCTCCAGGATCTATGTAGGACCTGCTGCAAACTGTCTTGCGGTATAAAAAAGCTCTTCAATTAGCCTGAGCTCTCTAAGGCTACATTCACACAGCAGGTTAAAGTGGCCCAAATCTGAAGTTTTTTGTCAATCTAACATTGGGCCACTTTTATGTGTGGTATTTCAACACCAAATATGAAACTGGCCCAATGTTAGACTGACAAAAAACTTCAGATTTGGGCCACTTTAACCTGCTGTATGAATGTAGACTTAGAGAACTAATTCGATACGCAGCAATACAACTCAGTCGGAACAGTCAGATCGAAATTCATGCGACAATCTAACTCCACTTTCACTGAGGAGAAAGGACACTGGATAACAGCGGTGTCGGGATAGCAAGGTAACAGAAATGTTTGGGGTGATGTCTCTGTTCCAACGAAATTAGAAGGCCCAAATCGCAACAACCGCTCTGTGTTTAAAGAGATTTCTTAAGAAATTTCCCAACGTGGCCACAAGAGGGCGCAGCTGCTGCAATGCCAAGGGAAAATAAAAAAGTTAAAAGCAAAGTTTAAAGAAACCAAGAGCGCAAATCAAAAAATGTGGGCGCAGTCGAATAACGCATCCTTTTTACAGCAAGCTTGAAGACAAGTCCAGCTGTCAGCCACTGGATCTCCATGATTGCTCCTGTGGTTGCTGCCGAAGATGAAACCGAAACTGTACGTCATTTTAGGAGCGTGAACTGTTCGGACGAGTGTCCTGACAAGTGTCTTAAAGCCACTGTGGCTTGTGGACAGCGCTGTGCTCTCACATCTCTTGCTTACTTTGGTTCCTGAGTCTCCAGCCTGCTGCCATCGCACCATCTGAGTCTGAGGGATGTGAGAGAACACTCTGAGCAGCCGCTGCCACCTTCCAGGGGAAAGGAAAAACAACCAGGTGCTAAATTCATATTTGGTGTGAAATTCCTCCACTCCAATGTGGCCCATCTGCTCTCATACGGACAAAACGTGTGTGATCTTTGGTAAGCAGTCAGTCTCTGAGACTTTGGCCAACTGCCGGTCTGGAGGGGAGGGAAATCGGTCTATTAATTAAACCTGTGCCTGAAAACTTCTTCAACCATAATCTTGGAGGACTATGCCTGGAAGAAAGCTATCACAGTCTGCAAGGCTAATGATCCCATCTACTGAGCCGCTACTCTGAAGCCTCCCTAAAAAACCAGCACAATACGCACTGCACAAAGCAGATGCCCCCTTCTAGAGCTCCTTAAATGAGAACCGGCAGGGGGCTCACCTCATTGGGACACACTGCCATTTCACACCCAAATCCCACTCCTGAAAAGACCCCATCGGGGGATCCAGCCCAGTCCCACTCTGCTCAGCCATTACGCTGCTGCCCCAACACACAGACAACCCCCCACTCATAACACCCTCTGCACCGCATGCTCTGCTCCAAGGTCAGTCCCTATGACCTGCTTTCTGAGAGGGCTTTTACAAAAGGCCAGCCTGCAACTGGCTGTTTCCCATGCCTTTATCATGCCTTTATCTGCATCTGACGGGAAAGATGTTTAGAAAACAAGCTGAATTCAAAATCACGTTGCTCTCTCCAGCCTTCATGACATCTATAATGAAGGGCTAAGCTTCAACCAACAACACGCTGCAGCAAAGAGTGTAAGAGTGTTTTAGGGTTAATAGCTGAATAATAATTCCATAAATATGGAAACTATAGGTCAATGATGATATTCAATACTATTTACGTACAAACACAAGACGTCGAAATATTTGTGGACACCCCTTCTAATGAATGCATTCAGCTACTTGAACCCAAAAACCCAAATACACACACACAGCTTGTCTAGTCCATGTAGAGAAGTATTGCCAATAGTTTAGGACTCTCTGCAGCAGATAAACATCAACCTATTGGATCCTTGCCTAATGAAAGTCGTGGGCTAGCAGTAAGCTGTGGAGCAGTGGAACGATGGTGCTCCATCCAGTACTTTTGGAATGAGTTGGGCATGAGTTGAGGTGGTGATCATCCAACATCCTGACCTCACTAACACACTTTTGTCGCTGAATGTAATCAAATCCTCACAGCAATGCTCCAAAATCTAGAAGAAAGCCTTCCTGGAAAGTAGAGACAGTTACTCAAACTAAAGTAGGATAAACTATAAAAAAATAATGAACGAGCAGGTGTCCCAATACTTTTGTCCTTTAAGTGTATCTGCATAAACATTTCACAAACATCCCTAAAAGCTGAAAACTGAGCCTAGATTCGCTTCGATTAACATTACAGAGACATGTAACAGTCTTGAAGTCAGTTATGAAGTCGATACAATTAATAAAATACAGATATTCTAGCGCAGTAGCCGAGCATCACCCTAAACATCCTGCTCTTCTTGAATTAAAAAATACAATCAATAAATACATCAAATACATAAAGTTTGAAATATCAGCTAAATATAAAAAAATTTGATTAAGTTATTAAGTTTTAAAAAGTAGGTAACTGTCACACTTGCTTCCTTTTGTAAACCTTTTGTAAGCAAAATCAAGCATTGCAAAGGGGCCCAAGCACTGGAATCGAATACGGACTAGACATGCTTTCTTCACTGCCTCTAATTTCCATGAAAGGGGAATCCCTTCCAATCAGACATAATACAGTGGCACGTGTCCAAGATATTTTTCACCCATAAGGCATACGAAGTTTTGAATCACTGTTGGGGTGGGGGGCAGGGGGTGTTGGATGATGGTGTGGAATTTATCAGCATGTTTAGCCAACCCCCAAATAATGCGTCTAGTAAAGCCCACGTGCCGCCACTAAAGCTGGCGTGCCTGGCGCATAACTTTAGGGTGGAATAATTCAGAATACTCCAGGGCCAAAGCTTTGGATGCAAGCACTGGGCAAACTCACATACCGCCACTCCAGTACTTTTTCCACAGACTTCTGCAGGCCCCACATGGTCTACCAGGCGGGTCTGTTGATCACTGTTCCAAAAACGATGTACCCCCTACATAGTTACATTTTTACACAAGTTTCTAACACAAGCTTCCTATTTAGTCTTGTAACAGGGTGGCTGGTGAGGTTTTCAAACCATCTGACCAAAGGGGAATAGGAATTTAAGGGGGGGGGGGGGGGGGTGTCTTTTGACACCATTGCTCTTCAGCCCTCCCCAATGCCACAAACCCAGACCTATTCAACACCCTGCACCACCACCCCCAGATAAGCTATTTAATGGCTCTGAAGGGCATTATCACCATACAAAACAGGCTTTGTGTACATTGAGTCTGCGTTAGTAATCTGATATACTGAAGAATCAAGCCCTTTCAATTAAGGCATTATTAACGTTGGGGCCATGTAGACACAGCGATGAAGCGTTTGGAGAGTCTATGCTGGAGAAGCAAGGCACAGGATAGCTCTAACATGACTTCATAACCACAACACTCATTTCAAGACAGATCCAAAAACCCATAAAGAAGCTCCATGTGATGGTGGTGGCTCAGGAGGAATTCATGAGACGACCAAATTCCTCCTTCCCTTGATGTAGGCAATGCTAGACTTGATTTCAGCTGTCCTCTGGGCCACAAGAATGTCTGGATCTGGTCATTTTGAAGAGAAGAAGACTCAAAGATAGCATCAAATACTAGTTCTTCATGTGCGCTCTTAAAAATAAAGGCGCCACAGAGGGTTCTTTGGAGGAAAGATTGCTTTTTGGTTTCTTTAAAGAACAGGAACAGAACAGTCTCTAAGACAACACAGGAAAAGTCAGGGCCTCCAGATCAATTCAGTGGAAAAATAAAAATCTCCAGTGTTGGTCCCTTCCTTTGCAAGGTCACACGACTACAGCCTGACCCAGCTCTCTTAATCTTCTCCAAATGTCTGTGAGCACCACCTCTGACCTCAGCTTTCACTGCCAGTCATGTGACAAACCACACCTCAAAGAGAGGCAGCACTTTGACGGTTTGCTCTCGCATGCTAAAAGTTGATGACTTTTTATAATCTGAGAGCAACACTGTGGTTTTACAGCTTGCACAATATTATCTTTAGGAGCTTAGAGATGTTTTAGAATATGCTGAGTTGTATGTGTGTGTGTGTTAATGGTAATGAAGCACTAGCAAGCACATTTACATAAAGAGTTAGTTATATATAACTTTAATAACTTCATTAATGCCAAAATTAACATCACTTTCATAGGCCCTACAATTGAACCCAGTGGGACTCCACAAGGTATGTTAAATCAATCTGCAAAACAACTACTTTCAACCAGAGAAATAGTATTCTAGTATTCTAAGTATTCTAGGTATTATGCACTACACTGTCTACTGTATATAAACCATCTGGACAAAAGTATTGGGACATCTGCATTTTCATTGTTTCTTCCAGGTCTTGAAATTAAGAGTTTATCTTGCTTTTGTTACTGAGTAAGGTAAGTGTCTCTACCATCCAGGGAAGGCTTTCTACTAGATTTTACAACTTTGCTGTGAGGATTTGATTGCATTCAGCAACAAGAGCATTACTGTGGTCAGGATGTTGAATGATCAACACCCCACCCCTTCCTAAACTCCCCAACTCATCCCAAAAGTACTGGATGAAGCTCCACCACCATCATTCAAGAGAACACAGTTCTTCCACTGCTCCACAGCTCAATGCTGTGGGGCTTTATACCCCTCTAGCCCACACCTGGCATTAGGCAGCATGGTGCCAATAGGTTCATGTTTCAAAGCTAAATGCATTCGATAGAAGGGGTGTCAACAAACATTTGGACATATAGTGTATGTGCAGCTACACTTAGGCATGTAGGAGTTATTAAGCTGACTAACACGCTTAACATAAACAGTATAAAGACAAAAGTGTATAACTGAGCCCTACCTCTCATTAGCCATGGAGCTAATAAAACAGCTAGCAAGCTGCTTCTCAAAGGGCTGCCCCTTGGGTTGAGAAAGCAAACTTTAGCGTCAAATCAAAGTTGAACTTGACGCATGCAAATGTCTTCACACCAGAAGCCTTAAACGCGAAACCACTTAAGACACTGAAGCGAAAGCTACAATTAAAGGTTTAGCGAAGCAACGCTGCAAAGGCCTGCATTCCAGCTCACTGGATCCCACCTGAATGTTTCTTCCGTTAAGGCTCCAATTCACCACCTGAGCCTAAGAGTGTTTACTGCATGTTTTATGATGAACACAAGAATACACAAGCGTCCTTCTTTGTGTTTACATCTTTGCTAGGTTTAGAAAGGGGCTTTCCTCTCCCACACCTCGCCGTCTCTCTGCTATCAGATTCAGGTGCAGGAACTCGATCCGCCAGGGCCGTTCGGCCCGAGGCTTTGCAGACGTCCCAGGAGACGAGAACTCGTTTCTACCACAGACATGCGATACGGAAAGACACTTATCAGGTCAAAAGACAGTGAAACACAGG
>NC_132896.1:5500468-5597968 GCF_030463535.1 Salminus brasiliensis | reverse complement strand
TGGAGATTCAATCTGTTGGTCGAAGCATTGTGATTTCGCTTTTAGTAATTGCTACCACACAGCACATTCAGATTCAAGAAGACAACACAGATTAAGCATACGCTTCAGTGATGAACCTCCTGCTTCTTCTTCAGAGCTAATGTCCATTAACACACATCAGTAGTCCATCAGGCAGTATCTGTCTTGGTAAATGAACCTTAAAGGTGCCCTAGAATTTATCTTTATTTATCTTGCCATGGTTTAATAATAGGAGTTCAGTACAGGGAAGTGACAAGACATGAACCTCAGCTGAAACACTGTTGTTCCTTCTTTAAAAGAAAATCCAGCAGAATGGTAAAATGGGTGGATAAATTTAGTGCCTTCCACCATAGACGCAGGTCCTCTTTCTTGGAAAGAGGTGGATATAAGAAATACAAAAAGCTGGAAAATTAGCCTGAATTTAACCCCGCCCTCCAATAAATGTGACGTGACAGTCTTGACATAATATTTACACCCTAAAATAATGGTGGAAGGGTAAAACACGACTGTGACTTCCGGAGAATATGGTGTTGTTGATACTGGAGAGCCGCTTGATTCCTCCAGACTCTGGGAGTTATGGGAATTCTGGATGCTACAGGAACTCGTCCCTGTGATTGCGGCTTTTCCTGTGCCAGCCGGGGAGAGAAGCAGGGATCCAAGCTAGGCTAAAAGCTTAAAGTTATGCTAGCTTTTCAAATCTTACAAACTATAAAGAAGCACCAGCTTATTGTTCTTTTTACTGGCAAACCTTGGGAAAGTCAAACCCCCAAAAAGTGGGGGTGAAGCTAAAAATAAATCGGCTACCATCTTTTTAGCTTGCTGACAGCACATTGTGCTAAAAGGACACAACAAAAGGAGAGCAACACTATCCGGAAAGGCTCGGATAATAATGACAGTGCTTTTGTTACAGTGCTAAAACGGTGACGGCTCAGGGGTGCCGTAAACCAGCCAACACAAGCAGAGCCTAAAGGAAAAACAGCCTGTTTCAGGGTGGTATAGAGGCTTCCTAAAGGACTCAAGTGTGTGAGTTTAAGACTGGTTTCTCTCATTTCCATTGATTAGCTTCAGCAATGAACTCTTCTATATTAACAACTCTGCATAGTGCCTTAGTGCCACCAATCATTTGGTTAAACATCTGCAGATTAGTCTTGTTCACAGTAAATGGGGAAGATACTGATGGAACTCACACGATAGGTGGCGCTGCTGTTCACAGACTTGAGCCCCGCTCTGACAGAGAGCAGACAAGAGAACCGAATAGCTCGAATAGCTGGCGTTCATTCACAAAGAAACCAATGTCATTCCAGTAAACACAATGGTCGATGTCGAGGTCAGCAAAAATGATTGAGGTCATGTCCATACACTGTAATATGAGTCAATAACATAATTATTATGACAGGCCTACTGAGAGGACACAGAAAGAGGACAGTATCCGGTACTATCTGGTAAGTTACAGTGTTAAACTATGCTATGCTGTGAAGGACCTGTGAGCTGCTGCAGTGCCATGAAGCAGCCAATGAAAGCAAAGCTTCTAGATTTTCCTCTGTAAAAGAATGTGCAGCAAAATAACAGGGTGGTAAATAGGCTTGTTACTGGACATCTGAGCATTTATGCTCCTACCAAAGTCACATACTTGCTATTTCTACATCAAACACAACTTAAATACTCAATAAATGCAGTCCAGGACACCTTTAGGTCAGTATGCAAAAATATGCATGATGATATAATAAAAGTGTGTGAGTTTAATACTGATTTCTATCATTTCCACTGATTAGCTTAAACAATGAACTCTTCTATATGAAATAATCTGCCCCGTGTATGAGTGCCAGCAATCATTTGGATAAACATCTGCAGATAAGTCTGGTCCACAGTGACTGGGGAAGATAATGATGGAGCTCGCAGCTGCAAGGAAGATACTGAGCATGCAATGTCTCAGTCAGTGAGGTCCAACCAGCCAAGTCTGCGAGGAACATAATCACAGTGTTTCTGGTTTTAACTGCAGGGTCAATTTGGACATTCTCTATAATTAACATTAACATCAGGGCTGCAGTGCCTGTTATAGGAACAGGCTCTACTTAAGGGGAATGCACGATGTCCAGCTGTGTGTGTAAGGTGAGACCAGAGCGTTGGGTATCACAGGCTGCACATCTGTCTCGAGACAGAGGCTGGAGTCTGGCTGTAGCAGCTGCCTCTACAGCCCTGGGGCGAGAGTGATTAACACCTCACTCACAGCTGGTGGGACACTAAATGGACCACTGTTCTACTATAATATACAACTCTAATAACACAAAATAACACCACACACACAGACAATTTCCAGGAATACGGTATAAGTATCAACTGGCAACCCAAAACGTCAACTGGCAAGACAAAGCTAATGTGTGTAGAGTAGCTTTAAGCCACGCAGACATGTGAATAACATTAGTTATCTGGTTTCAATGGCATCTGTCGAGGGGTAAGAATTTATAGTCAGTTCATGAAGGTGATATATGGTGAATTTGTCAAGCATAAGGATCTGAGCTACTTCAACAAGATGACTGGATCAGAACGTCTCCAAAACATCAGGCAGGTCTTGTGGGGTGTTCCCCGTAATCAGTGGTCAGTACCTACCAAAGTGCTCCAAGGAAGGACTAATGGTGAACTGGCGACAGGATCATGGGCACCCAAGGCTCACCGATGCACATGGGGACTGAAGGCTAGCCTGTCTGGTTGTATCCCACAGTAGAGCTGCTGAAGCACAAACAGCTGCAAAAATGTTCATGCAGACTCTGTCCTCTGAAGGCAATGCCTCGACGGGTCAGAGCTGTTTTAGTGGCATAAAGGGGACATTCACAATATTAGGCAGATCAGTGTATTGCTACTTACATATAAAAAAAAACAGATCAAGCAGAAGTAGAACAGCAGCAGCTCAGAAATGACTTAAGTACAGACTAACTTACAGAATCAGAAGAGGAACTGAAGTTCATTAGACTTCATCTGTCTCCATTTGGTCCTACTCTCCAATATCCAACCACACCTAGAAGGAACACCCCTTCAAATGACTGCATTTAGCTACTTTAGGTTGCATCCATTGCTGACACAGATGTGCAAATGCCCACACACACACAGCCTGTCCCTGTTGAGTGGCATTGCCGACCGAATAGAACAAACATGAACCTATAGGCACCATGCCTAATGCCTGGTGTGGGCTACAGGGGTAACCCCCCCCCCCAGCTTTGAGCTGTGAAGCAGTGGAACTGGTTGGTGCCCCATCCAATACTTTTGGGATGAGTTGGGGATGATAAGGTGGGATGGTGATCATTAAACATCCTGACCTCGCCAACGCTCTTGTCACTGAATGCAATCAAATCCTCACAGCAAAGCTTCAAAATCTAATAGAAAGCCTTCTTGCCTGGACTGTAGAGTCCGTTACTCCAACGAAAGCAGGATAACCTTTTATTTGATACCTTTAATTTCAGAAGAAACAATGAATGAGCAAGTGTCCCAATACTTTTGTCCATTTCCTGAATGTAAAAAACGGTATGCAAGTAAGTGAAGGCTGAGGGGTGATCAGGACTCGCTAGAGAGCTCCTCCCATACCTGCAGTAAAGTAAGCTGGAGAGCCCGCATGGCATCTCATGCTCTAAAGAGCCCTATTTAATCAGCTGCGGAAAAAAGGATCCCCACCATCGCTGAAGGCTCAGTGGAAAACCAATTTTAACCCTGGACAGTTTGAGGCCTGTGCACATGTGCATGACCTGGGTTGGTTGCGTTGATGGTCGTGGAGGAGGGGAACAGAAGAACCCAAGCAGCCATCCAGCCATTCGCAAATGGAAAATTCTACCACACAAGAGGGACAATTTGGAAAACATGGGTTAACTACAATCAGTCAGGAGGTTTCACTGCCCTGTGCCCTGACACATGAGCAACCGACGCTACACAACCCACAAAGTGACAGATGTAAGTGGCCAGGAAAGCGGTATTCAGTGCTGTGCCTCGGCTGTACACTAAACACTCATACTGTAAGCTATGTACACCAATCAGCCATAACATTAAAATCACTGCCAGATAAAGTGAATAACAATATTTATAACATGTATATGTGGGTTTTAAAATAACTTAGGAAGAGACTGTAAAGAGACACGTAATTGTCAAACCGTCCGTGCTACTTGCACAACCCCCCAATATATCAGGTAAAAATTTGGAGATGGTATGACAGTATGAAAAAAGTGGATAACATTAAAGCTGGGCAATATGACGATATTTTATTGTATCGTGATAAATGTTGTTATCATGAAAACAATAAGCTTTTCTAAGCATATGGAGGAGACTGTTAGTGCTTAATAAACACTGATCAGCTGCAGGTTTCATTACTAACAGTGTGATTAGACTGGGTTAATGAGACGAAATGCAGCAGATGTAGAGTATAAATCATGTATTCAGTACGTGAGAGGATCTTACTAATAGTTTATAAGAATCTGTCGCTACTGATGTTTTTTCGTCTGTAGTTATATAGTATTATATAGTATTTTTACCACTTTTACCACAACTTTACAAAAACATGGCCCTTAATGAAACTACAATGGTTCTTCTATGGCTTTTCTCAAAGAACCATTTGTAGCCCTTATTTTTACGAGTGTAAGTGTACACTACAAAGTGCACTACTGCTGTAATAAGGAGGGATTCTGAACACAGCTGTGGCCCAACACCTATTCAAGGATTTCTGGACTCAGGTTTCTGAGTCATTGTTACATTACAACATTATTCCATTCCTAATGCAGCAGGTGTGTGTGTATATATATATATATATATATATATATATATATATGTGTGTGTGTGTGTGTGTGTGTGTGTGTGTGCACTTTTCAAAGGTTTAAAGCAAACTTTCAAGTTTATTGACACTCGCTGAATCAACAGTGTAGACTGTGAGCGTTTTTGACAGAACAATAGTGGAGCTGGAACAGCCATCACAGCACTCAGTCATACCGCCTTAAATCACAGACTTGAGCCTTTCACTGGGTTCTGAGCTTCTCAGATATCAAAGGTCTTCCATCGCCCTCAAATAATGCACTTCCATCCCTTTCAGCTCGCAACATGAAAGTGAATCCCACACTCCCCCTCATATTTCTCAGTGCTACGCAGACAGCACGCTGCTTGAAAGGACAGCCAATCATAAACTCTCATTTCATCCCCATGCCCTTTTTCTCCTTAGGCTTCCTGGCACATACAGAATGTGTTTATTCAGCTAAGCATCAGTGTTTACTTAGAAGGCTTTTCTCCCATCCTTTAGGCGATGTAGCTTTTCTTTGTGTCAGTTTTTTTAAACCATCTGGCCTTCTCACCCTGGGAGGATGACTCAAGCCCAGTCTGGTTTCTGCTTTACCCACTCCACGTGCCACGACGGCAATGACTGCTCGTTTGCTGCCGCCCGTAGCTCCACGTCCATGAACACACATGCAAATTATCTTTCAGAGGTTTAAAGTTAGAATATCCTGTCAGTATCAGTGTCAGTATCGGCCAGTACTCAAGGTTTCGATATCAACAGCGGAAAAAAGAAAGTGGGATCGTGCCACCTCTTGAGCTAAAGCATGCTTTTCTTCTGTATTACACGCAATCTTGAGATTACTGCTAGATGCTGCAGGTAGACTGGCCCTTGTTAGCTGTTCACGATGAACAAATCTAACGACTGTGGAAAGCTTGGACTCTGCTGGCTGGTTGCAGTATGACGTAGCTCTGCCCATTCCCATATGTTACGATGACAAAACAGCCTGTTTTCCATCTCCAGTGTCTAATTCCAACAGTTCAATAAAGACTAAAGAAGATTGCTGACTTTGTATCTGTTTTCAACCATCTGACTCAAGCCCAGTCTGGTTTCATCTTTGCCCACTCCATTCGGTGGGGTGGATGGATGCCAGTGTTTCAGAAGGCTCCCGTGTCTGTGTTACCTCCTGGCTCTCTCCTTACATCGTCAAGACACACTCTGATCCTGTTCAACTATCTCTGTTCTCCATAAATCCAATCAGAACTGATTCTATCTCCATACCTACTCTGAGTTAATGACTGCCCACTTGGCTGGCCTGACACCACAGCAAGACTGACTGTTGGGCTCCCCTGCTACATGCATCAGACCATCTGCCCACCCTTCTGCTACTGATACCTGCCTACCGATTATATCGACTATGTTGAAGGTTACATAGACTCTGTGCTATTATGTTCTACTATAATTATATTAGTTATATTATATTATGATTATATCAGCACACCTGAGCAAAAGAAGTCTTATGTGGTGGTACAGCCACTTTTTATTCAATAAAGTAATTTTGACCAGAGGAAGATGGGTCCCTTGGGTTCCTCCCAAGGTTTCTTCATCCAGCTCTAAGGAAGCTCTGAAGTTTTTCCTTGTCACTGTCGGGTTTTAGCTGTTTTATTGTTGTTGGTCTTATTACTGGAATCCTGTAAATCTGCTGTGTGACATCAGTTGTAAAAGCACTCTACAAACACATTTGACTTGCATATCAGTATCGGCGTCAGCGTCAGTACACAGTGTACTACAAGTCATCTTAAAATTACAGCCTGGTGGATGGACAACTTTTCAACGACTCCAGCCCAGTCTGGGTTCTCCTTTACCAACTCCATATGCCACGCCAGCAGTTGGTGCCAGTTTGACCAGCAAGTACCTCTTGCCACGATGCCGGCTTTGTGTCATGCCGTTTGCTGCTGTCCCTAGCGGGACATCCATGACACGAAGCAAACAGTGCGGTCAAACTTGAGTCACGTTTCTAAATTCAATTATGCACAAGGCCGAGGATGAGGGGTTTAGAAGAGGCATGAGAAAGAGAATAAAAGACATGCAGTCCATCTTCTTACAGAGCCACTATTGGTGACTCATGAAGTTAAGGAGCTTTCATAATGACAGGTTTCTAAAGTCTGCAAGTTCTCCTTAGGCTCTTTATAGCTTTGGCCACAGCAGAAAAAAAAACCCTGCCCACGTAATTTATCATTGTGTTTCTGAATGTTTCATTAAGCGCACACTTGTGTTTGTGTACACGTCTCACCGGTAATTATCGGCCTGACAACCAGTGTATATGCTCTTAAAGGTGCTGAAGAGAAAGTGTAATTAATGTAGGCTGTCATTACCAGATAATTACCCATTGTTCCAAGTGCTTTCTCTTTTTCGTCCGACTTGCAAATGCCAGGTAAATAACCCAGCGGCGCTGCATCGATAAACAGCCAGTGAAAATGGCCCATCATGTTCCAGAACATGACTCTGAGAAAGCACTTTAAGCACTATGTAGGTACTGGCAGGCAATAAACAGTCGGTCGAGTCACCGCGGAACAGAGCGGCTGCCAGGGTTCCCACACATGCGGTTCCATTTGGCGCCTATCATTACCATTGTCATCCTGCCATTGAGCCTGTCTAGGCCTGGGTGGGTGGAGACATCATTCAGAACGTATCACAGTGTGCCTGAATGTTCCCTAAGTGCTCCAAATCCACTTTTTATCCACTTTTTAAATGTGAGCGGTGAGTGAAAAGACAATCGTCAGGGTCTTTTGAATGGCAAGCAAACAGTGTTCAGTGCACAAAAGGCCTGCACTTATTCTATGGGCTCGTTATATGACAAGTCATGGGCTTACTTGATTAATTGTTATTCTTTGTTGAAAGTCCAACCTAATCCATTAAGCCTAATCTGCATGAAAGAAACGACCCTGTGGGCCAGTCTCTTGAACCTGGATTAAGCCTAATCCATGACTAAAACCCACTTTCGGTGAAAAGAAACACATTTAAATTGGTGTTGAATCCATGAGTGTGGTCTCCAGTCTAAACATTGGGATCTACACTGGAGAAGCTGTACAGTCACGTGAAAAAATGTGATCAAAATATTTGACGGAGAAATATTACACATTCAACTGAAGAAATGCATATAGGCATACATTTAGAGGAGCCTGTCTTACTTAAACCTCAGACATTTAGTCTGCTCTGCTCTTGATGGTTGAAGTGAGTGGTGAAGATCAGCTCTCTGAGAGCTCTCTAAGGCCTTTAGAAAGAATGTTGTAGATGCAGAAGAGTCTGAGAAGGGGTTTTAAAAAGATCCCAGAACAATTAGAAATGTGAACACTATTTAAAACAACTGCCAACTTGGCCAGATCAGGCCATCCCAGCAGGTTCAGCCCAAGAGCAGAACACAGGATCAGTAAAGAAGTCTCCAACAATCTGATGACAAAAAGTCATCACAGGACCAACTGGTAGCTCTTGACAGCCAACGTCAGCATCTATCATAAGAAAGAGAGCACCCCAGTTTGACTGTCTAATTGAGGTTATTAGCTACTAGAGTGTCCTGACGTTTTGGCATCTATTTTTTATATTAAATAAATGAAAGTTAAATTGTTATTGTTTCAAAGATGAAATACTGATATATCATATTATAATTAATTATTATCTATTATCTATTTAATCCTAGTTCAGCTCCGAGTCTTGTGTTCAGAGCACTATCTGGTGTCCCCAAGTCGCCATTAACAGACATTTTACAGTGGAACCTGAAAACAGACCATAATATCTGACTCTTTATATAAAACTCTCACTGAAACGCTCTGTTTTACCAGCGGAGAGACCCGGATCAGATTGGGAAGCAAAATAACCTGACTGAGACTCTCTATGAGACGAATTATTATCCAATTTTTACACATGACTGTAATTTGTTAAACGAATATGAATAAAGAGGAAAACCAGTGGCAATCTTTCATTAAAGAGAAGCGAGAGCACTGACCACATTATCCTGAAGAAGAACTGGGGTACCTTGGAAGGAACATCCTGAGACACTGCATGATACCAAGGTGACATTCCAAAACCGGCTGGCTGCCACCCCCATTCCACACAACCCTGTTCACCTGAAGCCAGCTGGCTACAGCCTGCCGTTACAGAGACACGGCGTGGACTCTGACCTTGAGGCCAGGGGAGGGTTATGGAATGCCTTTGTGTTTCTCAGACACACTGAAGGTTCCAGTAAAGAAGATAAAGAGAGCAGAGCAGAGTCCCTGTGGTGAGTTATAGTCACTCAATTAGGCAAATTCCAGAAACCGACCGTTGCTCGTCTGTTGAGCAGACAGGGGCTTCTATGCAGTGGGGGACTGAGGGTAGCGCAGACCGAAAGACACAATACTGTAGATATCTGCCCATTCTGACACATCACCATTCAGAAACTCCATTTGGAAAAAATGGAAAAGAATTACCAAACTCAGGAAAATGAATAAAATCCAGGCGTCCAGCGTCACCTAAACGTCCGGCTCTTTTCTGCAGTTCTATAAATACACTCGCTCAGATGTCCAATGCTGATCAATTCGTTCAGCAATGATCTGCCAATGATGATATTATTCTGATGTCATGGTGCATCCCTCAGAAATGAATACAAAATACAAGTAGGGCCGAGCTAGCTTGACGCTAAAATAGCTAGCTACCAAAAATTATTTACCATTTACTTGCTTTATTCTCTTAACAGTGTCTTGCGACGTCACCAGGGGGAGCTGTGGTAGTGAAAAATGAACCAAAAAGGAACCAAAAAGTCGGGTCGTGTAGTTACCATGGAGTGGAAAAGCACCGATTATGTTAAATAGATACACAACATAGGTGTTAAAGGGTATCCATATTGGCTAGGGGTGTGAGAAAATATCGATATATCGAAGTATCAATATATTATTTAGAGCTGGGCAATATGGCAATATTTTATTGTATCGTGATTACTTTTGTTATCGTTATAGACACTGCGCTTTTCTAAGCATATGGAGGAGACTGTTAGTGCTTAATAAACACTGATCAGCTGCAAGTGTTATTACAAACAGTGTAATTACTGGATTAATTAGATGAAGAGCAGCAGATGTTGACTACAAACCACTGTATTCAGTAAAGGAGAGGATCTGAATAGCAGTTTTAATAAACTGTTGTTACTGATATATTTGGTCTGTGATGACACGTATCAAGATAAATATCATGTATCGTGAAAATGTCTTTAAATATCGTGATCTAGTATTTTTACCATATTGGCCAGCCATTATATTAAGATTGTGAAGATTGGGGCAGACAGTGGTTCATTTAGTGTTGTGTGTAAACCTCGGCCACTAGATGGCAGTACTGTAGTCAGTCTTCAGATTTTATATATATTTATATATATAAATTTATACTACTTTCTTAAATGTATCACAATATATTGTTTTGCTCACAGTATCGTAAAATAATCGCAGTCTACTAAATCGCAAACCTGTATCACGATACGTATCGTATCGACAAGTTTTTGGCAAGACACAGCCCTAGTATCGGTCTAGTATCTGCACAAAGCACTGAGGGATTTGATTGGATATTGGAAGAATTGAATCTGATTTTGTGACAAATCCAGCCTGCAACAGCACACACTCACACTGTGATGTGATGTTAGCTGTGTGTTTCTTCCTGTGAGGAAGAATGGCCTGCTTTTAGATGCTTAAGTAAAGTTTCGATATGGCTATCAGCCAATACTCAAGATCCTTAAATCAACATCGGGATAAAAGTAAGTGGTATCGTGCCATCCGTAGTGTTAAAGGCATGCTGTTCCTATGCACTACAAGTGATCTTGAGATTACGGCCTGCTAGAGTGGCCCTTGTTGCTATGAACAGACCAGACAAAGGAGTGAGGAAAGGAATAAAGGACTTCAGCACTGATGACACGGATAGGATGACGGTTTACGTACATTTCAACTCCATTAGCGCACGAGATAGACTGTAAAAAAGCTGTAAAGTGGACCTTGTAAACACCCCTCCTCCCCATCCTTATCTTAGCCATTAATGCATTTTAGACTCCTTCCATTTAGTCTACGGCAGTTTCCTTTGGTTACTCATTGAGACGCACACGAGCACAGCTGAACACTAGATTGGGTAGCTGGTTTTAGATTCACCACCAACATTTCCGTCCAACCCCCACAAGTACAGGCTCGCCTCGGTGTCCCGTCTCAGATGAAAGTGATGCGTTTCTTCTCAGTTACATCATTTTAACGATGAATATATGCAGTGCAGAGAGAGAGAGAGTGGGAGAGAGAAAGAGAGAGAAAGAGAGAGAGATAGAGAGAAAACATGGCCTGTCTAGTCTCAGTGGCTCTACGGGTTGCGTGTCTTGATCCTCCGATATACAGCATTAGAGAAGCCGGGTGCAGCTGGCCTGCTCAGGCCAACCCGGGTGAAGAGTATTTCTCAAGGATGAAGCAGATGAACCCTGGAGTGAAGCCCTCGTGGCCTTATACAACACTCTGACTTCCAAGAAATCCAACAGACCAAAGCATAGGTGCTGGTTAGAGATGTTACAATGCCATTTTTTAGTTGTTCATGTGTCAGTACTGTAGGTTTTAATGTCTTAGAGTAAAGTAAAGTAAGTTTAGTCGAATTGGCTTGGTTTGAAATTGCCCATTCACTTGAAATAAACATCCTAGACAAGGCTATCATGCTTAAGCTACTCAAACACACAGCTAATCACAGTTTCAGGTCAGATTTGGTACAGGATAACAGATGGTACCGATGGGATTCATTGATTTGTCTTCATTGGCTTCCCATATCCCATTTAGCATTTTCTGCTATCAACAAATTACTATGCAGTGGTGTTGACACTAACAGAAAGGCGGAATCAGAGCTTGGTTAGGCCGTGTTCCAGCTAACTGAGGCTAAATCACACATGTTTAGAGGAAAAGCCTCATATCTGAGAGCTCAGAGTCGAGTGAATGATCTTGGGAGTGTTTCGACTGTCTTTCAGTCAAACTCAGCTTCGCTAAACTTGTAACTACAGCGTCCCACAGGTCCCACAGCGCCCCCCAACCTGTGTCTCTCTTAAATGTACATGGGGGAATGAGCTTATTTGGCCATGTACTAGATATTTTGATCTTTTTGTTGTAGTCCTACCGTTATATCATCCAAGCCTACTGTCTATATATCTGTCTACTGTTACATCACATCACTCTACACCAATAAGACATGTACAGGTCACTGTAGATATACATGTTTTTACATGCATAATCCAGCAGTGTAATAAACCAGTCCATGCTCATTCACTTTGGACATCTTCACAATAAGCAATATTATCATGACCCAGATTCAGTCATGAAGCAGCTACTCAAAGAACCCTTTATAGCACCTTTACATGTGTTTATTACAGAGCCTCCCCTGAAGCCCAGAGTGACCCTAGAGCTCACATTGTGCCTAATATAATTACTACATAATGACCAATTACACCACCTTCTAATACTAACGAAAGGCTGCTAACATCAAGCGCTTCTGCACATTCGTTTGGCTGGAAACCAAATCATCAGTTCTTCTTCTGTACAACTTTTTATTTTGTCTATTTTACTTTCTACTGGATCAGATCTTTCCAAATGGCATCTAGAGCATGTGTTTGTATATGTGTGGGTAATTAAGCAATGTTCTGTTTTAATAGCCTATAAATAAGTGCCATTACATTGATTAGATTGAATGACTCCTTAAAAGGGGACTGGGTAAATAATGGTGAAGAATGATGGAGCAACAAGTTGTACGTTGTACGATCAGACAACAGCAATGTTTACTATCATTTACCGGCCCAAAGCTGATGCTCACAGCAGTAGCACACTGCACTCTTTCCAACTCCATCCCCATTTCTATGCATCACCATATGCATCCTCTCCTTTGTGCTCAATGCAAAAGCCTAACATTCATACAACACTCCTTATTAGGCAGCTCCTGCTTCCATGGAGAATAATGTCAGAGTGGCTATTAATGCATACATGTCTAGACTTTCTCATAAATGCTGGCTAGTGACTCATGATGATTGCCCTGGAGGATGGAAATGTGACCAAATATAAATCCCTGCAGTGGAGCTGCTTCCGTACTCCAAACTGACGACTTCACCAAAACCTCAGGTGGAAGAACTTCCAGGAACAGTACAAGCTGCTGATCTTCTTCTCTAAAAACCCAACAAACCTCCGGTCCAGACTCAATGAAAGACAGCCCAAGGCTGTCTACACCAGCGTAGGGGGTCACTCAACACTCAAGGGATCTCTAGAAAGCCTGAAAACACCACCTCCCCCTCGCCCATGTGTGCGCCAAACCTTCAGAGATGAAGACTGAAGCTGAACACCCATCTCAATAACCGCTAATCAGTGACCAGTAAAGCAACTGGTACCAGTCTGTAGACCTTCTGCTTCAGAGCTTCAGAGACTGAAACTGCCTCCCGTCCCAAACTCCTCAGCTTTTGTTGCATAGCCCACATAAGTAACATTCCTGTGGAGAGAGCACGTCAGTGCCCTGCTCAACATTACACACTCACAGTAAACACACACACACACACACACACACCACACACTGTCTCTGTCTCTATGTGTGTGTTAATAAGAGAAAGGGTCTTTTGGGGGGTCATTACACAGCAGTGAACGGGAGCGCTGAGCTCAGCGCTGGAAGTTCATCTCGTTTCATCCAGGTTTTAGGAAGAAGTTTCCTCTTACTTACACATTCCTCAGGAGTCCGGTGGTCCAGGAAGCCCCGAATCCCAGCAAATCTCCAAACGAAACCGCTCTCAGGGCTACATAAATAAGAGCAATGGCGGGTAGCTGTAGCTTCTCTCTCTCTCTCTCTCTCTCTCACACACACACACACTCTCTCTCTCTCTCTCTCTCTCTCTCTCTCTCTCTCTCTCTCTCCCTCTCTCTCTCTCTCTCTCTCTCTCTCTCTCTCTGTGTGTGTGTCTCTCTCACTCTCTCTCTCTCTCTCTCTCTCTCTCTCTGTGTATGTCTCTCTCCCTCTCTCTCTCTCTCGTGGAGTAAATAGTTGCTCCGCTGGTGGGAAGGGCTGAGCTGTGACGTTCTGAGCCCACCAGGAGACAGAGAGGGGGAGAAAAGTGTGAATCACTCCACACACACGCACACACATACACACACACACACACCTTTTCCCACATTTGAAACAACCTACATGACGCAGGGCACATTATTAGCCTGTTCTCTGAGCTGCAGCGGCTTCTGATTCAGCAGCTGCCTTTTCCTCTTCCTTTGTTTTTTCCTCTGGTGGATCAGAAGTTCTGCTGCTGTGTAGGGATGCACTGATGTGTAGGGATGCACTGATGTGTAGGGATGCACTGATATGTAGGGATGCACTGATATGTAGGGATGCACTGATATGTAGGGATGCACTGCTGTGTAGGGATGCACTGATATGTAGGGATGCACTGATGTGTAGGGATGCACTGCTGTGTAGGGATGCACTGATGTGTGGGGATGCACTGATGTGTAGGGATGCACTGCTGTGTAGGGATGCACTGATATGTAGGGATGCACTGATGTGTAGGGATGCACTGCTGTGTAGGGATGCACTGATGTGTAGGGATGCACTGCTGTGTAGAGATGCACTGATATGTAGGGATGCACTGCTGTGTAGGGATGCACTGCTGTGTAGGGATGCACTGCTGTGTAGGGATGCACTGCTCTGTAGGTATTTATATACACATTTGAACCATTTAAAGCAACAGTATGTAATCCTTTGGGGCAGTGGCAGCTATAGGGCTCAGCCAGCTGCCACTGTTGGGCCCTTGAGCAAGGCCCTTCACCCTCTCTGCTCCCCGGGCGCCCCGCAGCAATGGCTGCCCACCGCTCCGGGCATGTGTGTTCACTGTCCACTGTGTGTGTGTGTTTCACTGGTGTGTAGGTGTGTGTGTGTGTGTGTGTGTGTGTTCACTGCACGGATGGGATAAATGCAGAAGCCAAATTCCATCTGTGTCCCAAATGGTCAATGTTAATGTTTAATGTTAATGTTAATTATGTTTTTTGGCTTAAAACCCCATAGAAATACATGGTTAATGTCCTGGGTTGTTGTAGAAGGAGCCTTAAAGCAACTCTATGCAGCATTTTTACCTTAAAATAGGAGCTTTAAAATGATTGTGATGCTCCACTAATTGTAATATTATGTAACCATATTATTAAATATTATTGTTGGGTTTATTGTTTTATTTAGATCCCCATTATTGCAAAAAATACAACAATTAACAAGAAACAAAACAAAGCACGACACACATACATACACGTACCTACATATACACACATACCTACATACACATGAGAATATAGTCGCATAAAGAAGCATACAAATAGTAATTTAATAATATATATATATATTATTAAATTATATATTATATTATATATATTATTATATTTCCATCACCTTATACCCTTCACTCGGCAGTAAGGATTCATCGACTCTCCATACGTGTGAGGTAGTGTCTTTTTTTTAAATTAATTTTTAAAAACTTATTTTATCATCAGGTTTGAGCAGAGTAACAGGCAGTGAGTTCCATTCTCTAATGGCTCTGTAAATAACCATTCTACACATATATAATTAATATTATGATTAGGAATGTGTTGCACACCTGAGCAGTACAACAGTACAGATGGTTCTGTGACTTTTATCAATAATTTAGAAATAGTTCTGATCAGAGGAGGACGGGTCCGGTCCCCCTTTGTAAGTCTTGGCTCCTCCCAAGGTTTCTTCCTCCAGCTCTGAGGGAGTTTTTCCTTGCCACTGTCACTGTCACAAAAAAAAAAAAAAAAAAAAGCACTATACAAATAAATTTGATTTGTTGATAACAGGGAGAATGGCCTCTCTATCAAAGCCACTCCAGTCTAGCCACTGCACTCTGTAACTCTAGTGAACCAGGCAGAAAAACGCCATATCATGTAAAATCCTGTAGTATCACTCTTCCACCTCAGTCCACATTTGGTAGCATCTAGGCTTAGAGGTATCTTTTGGATTCTAGCCTATGTGAAACTAAGCTAAAGATATTTTCTGAGTAAACATTGAAGCACTTTTGTTGTGTCACCACTGATTTACATGAAATCTCATTAATTTTTCATCTGTAATTACAGTTTTACCAGCAAAAGATTTCCTTCCAGAAACTCCACAGGAAGTCCACAGTAACATAATTTCTTATTGGGAAAC
Organism: Salminus brasiliensis; assembly: GCF_030463535.1. NCBI lineage: Eukaryota > Metazoa > Chordata > Actinopteri > Characiformes > Bryconidae > Salminus > Salminus brasiliensis. The sequence goes on along the minus strand of NC_132896.1, from coordinate 5,582,007 downwards.
CTATCATTTTTTTAATTGAGGCCTAACTTTGTAAGAATGTGTCAATAATACAAAATACAGCAGCAAAGATCACAAGGCAGCACCGCTGTTTTCCTTAACCTCAGCCGTAAAGATCACCCTGGTCCTAACTCTAACCTCTTAGTACATCCAGCATTTCTGAGCTTAGGAACTGATGTCAGTTACAATATCTTCACTTTTTGGATCCAATTTTGGATAGTCTTGAACTCTAAAGCTTTAAAGGCAGCTCTGTACCTGAACACAAAGCAACACAGTACTGATACATAACATGCAAAACATTTGCACTATGATTATTTGCACAGCTGTACAGATGTTAATTTTCTGTAAATGTTTACATAATTATATCTGCACATAAGGTTTTTTTTAGCTCTTTATTATTTTTAGCACTTTTTAACGTAATATTCTCATTCTATTCATTGTTTAGTGTATTTTTCTCTCTGTGTAATACTTGTTAACAGTTTGTTTGTTTGTTACATGTCATACCTGTGTTGCTCTCACCAAGTAAAATATATTGTATGTGTAACAAACTTGGCGAAATGAAGAGATTCTGATTCTGAGAAAGAAATGAAGGAAATGAGGAAAAGGAATCAACCTAAATAAAGTTTAGAACATTTACTGCATCTCTAAAATACAACAGTAGAATCATTTACAAAGCACACACATTCATCAGAGCTGTAAATGTGAATGTAGGTAATTAGTCAGCGAGTGATTCAGATGTAAATACACACTTGTCTGGGTCATTATCAGTGCTATTTAAAAGTCAATGGGACAAATAAGCCTTGCAAGCAGCCAAACTAAGCAGCCCCTTAAAATCCAGTAGAATCCAGCTCTTTAGAATCCAGAAGATCACCTTTAGGATGTGGTAGAATGGGAAATTCACAGCATCAAGGCGTTCATGAAATATTTGTAGGAATTGCATAAAGCAATCATGTGAGCCAGAATCTCAAAATCAACGTTTTCAACAGAATCCATGCCACAAAGAATTGAGGCTTTTTTGACAGTACAGTTCGGCCTTTACCCGGATTAGCACAGTGTATCTAATAGAGAGTTTGGTAATTGAATTTTTGGATTCATGCATCCAACCTTTTAATTCCGTATGATCTGAGATGATTTTAGAAGTGTACTATCAGCTATAACACTGATAGTAGAGTTATTATTGGAGAGCAGCTAAAACGTTTGTCATCTCAGGACTCTTGCAGAGTATTGCAGCTCAGTCCTGGCTGATCTTCCCCTGTGTGCCATCAGGCCCCTGCTACTGATCCAGAATGCAGTAGCTCAATTCGTCTTCAACCTTCAGTAGTTTACCCATGTAAACCATCGTACCCTTCCCTGGCTTCCTGTAGGGGCCTGCATCAGACATACAATCATGACACTGGCCTACAAAGCCAAAAATCAATCCAGCTCCTCTTTATCTGATGGTGATGGTTAAAACTCGATCCATACCTTCATGTTTTAACAGCCCTTCGAGCTTTAAGTATGGGTCTTGGCTTGACCCACCATCTCTCAGGATGCACGGAAGGCAAGCATCCAGACTTTTTGCTGTCCTGGCACCAAAGTGGTGGAACGAACTCCCCCAGAGTGTCCGAACAGCAGAGTCACTTATCTATTCAAATATCACACTGTATTGGTACTGTCTTGTGGTTCTCCACAGGTCTTGCATAGTTTAGTCATCTCTATGTTCAGGTTCTAGACATTGTGTCCTGCAAATTGTTGCATTAGGGTTACTGGGTGCTCATTTCTGGCAGGGTCATGCCTCAATACTGATTTCGGGGGGCTATCAACACTAACTTTGGATGTTCTGATGGAGTGATTAAGCACTTCTGTAAGTCGCTCTGGTTTATCATGAACAAGTTTACACAGTGCAAAGGGCAGCTGGCATATTGAAAGGAGTTAATACATTTTGACAAAAGTATTGGGACACCTGCTCGATCATTGTTTTTTTTTTTCTTCTGAAATCGAGCAATCAAAAGAGTTTACCCTGCTTTTATCATAGTACCTGTCTCTACTAGATTATGGAGGAGAATTGCTGTGAGGATTTAATTGCATTCAGTGACAGTAAGCTCAGAATGTTGGATGATCACCCCCAACTTCTCAATTCACCCAAAAGTATTGGACGGAGCACCACCATCATTCCAGAGAGCACAGTTCTTCCACTGCTCCACACTGCTCAATACAGCTGGGGGGCTTTATACCCCTCTAGCCCACTCCGGACATTATTAGGCAGCATTGTGCCAATAGGTTCATGCTTATCTGCTCCAGAGAGTCCTACTCTACTGGCATAGTCTCTGTCAGCAATGGGAGCAACTGAAAGCAGCTGACTGTGTTCATTAGAATGGGTGTCCACAAATATTTGGACATATGTACATCTTATATTAGAGAATGCATTAGTTTATAACACACGGTCAGATTTAACAGGATAAGAAGCAGCAGAAATGAAGGAGAAGGCAGCGGACTCAACAGACAGGCCAGGCATGATATTATGGGCTGTAATTAAACTGAATACATCATCTGTACATCATCCAACTGAGAACTGACAGTGCATCTGGAGAGGGTTCTGTTCGAGGCAGGCTCAGTGTTCCAGCCTGGGGTGGGGAGCGCTGGCCCATCAGGAACAGCTGTTGGATGGGGCTGGCTCTGAAGGCCTGGCTGCCCTGGAGGCATGGTGACAGAGCGTTAGAGGTTTAGGGGGGCTTGTTGCTGAGTTTGCATCTCCAGCTTCTCCCCCTCCACCTCGAGCAACCCGAGACAGAATCATACCAGCAACCCGAGACGTCTGTGACACGTTTCCTTCCTCCATTTCACGACTTCTCCTCAGAGAACAGAGCTGGATACAGGCTGAGGTTTGGAAGCCGCAGTGTGACCAGCTGGGACACGCTGACTGAACTTTGCACCTGTTCTGCTTTTTCTCAGAAAGGGGAAAGAGAAAAATAGAACGGGATAAATTATTGAGAACCTGCTTTTCATACACGCTGAGGCTAAGTGAAGCTGAGGAGCACAAAACAATGTGAAATGTCAGCATCAGTGTGCTCGTCAGGGAGAGTGGATCTCTTAATAAACCAAAGAACTCTGGGTATCCAGATTCTGAATGTATTTGAATGGCCAGATCAGAACCTTTATTGGAACATGGTACCGGTATTGTCTGTTTGGCATCCCTGCTGTAAATGTTGGAACATCTATAGCGTGTTGTGAAGACTTGACTGAGAGTTAGAGAGGTCATGTACAGATATTAACCCACTCCAAGGCTCTAAGGTGTATCACCCAATAACGACAGGGCCTTCTGTACAAACAGGTGTGGCCTGGGGGGTCGCAAGTTCGATTTCCGAGCCAATGCCACTTTGCCATCAGTGGCCAGAGTCCAAGAGATCCCAATTGGCCGTGCTTATCACTAAACCATGTTGGTTGGCACAGGCATCTAAAGGTAAATGTGCACGTATTTGTCAGTGTACAGTGTACTCTGTACAGCGAAATGTGTCCTCCGCATTTAACCCATCTGTGGTAGTGAACACACACACAAGTGAACTAGGGCCAGTGAGTACACACACACACACCCAGAGTGGTGGGCAGCCAAATCCAGTGCCTGGGGAGCAGAGAGGGTGAAGGGCCTTGCTCAAGGGCCCAACAGTCGAACTGGACAACCCTGTTATCGATAGCCCGGCGCTCTAACCAGTAATACAGTTAATCCAGTCCACACTCTAATACAGTTACTCTCCAGCAATTCTAATGTTTAGAAGTATTAGTAACTGTTCTGGTGTCGCCCCAAAAAGGATGGCCCTTTTGCCGCGGTTGCTTCTGGGTAGCTCAAACCAGGGTTTCAACTGTTGTTTTAGCTGTGTCACGATGACCATTTGTTCAGGCCTTGGAGACGCTTTCTCAGGCTACTGTTTATGTTCTGAGATGTTCTACTGAAGGCCGTTATCAGGACACTCTGGCAGTGCTGTGCAGAACAGAAAACGAAGAGTTTGGACTATGCAACAGCAAGCTATCTGAGCCATGTGCTTTCAAGCTCCCACACAAGCCCGTCCTACGTGGCATGGCATCACACGCAGGCCAGAAACTCTTTTATCTGACCACTCGTTCACCAGACTTAAAGATCCTTTGACATTTGGAGACTGATGGTTCCTTAGAAAGGACACAGTGACACGAGATAAGAACCTGTTGGTGCTCATCTGCAAGCTGTTGGAGCAGCCAGAGTGGAGCCTTTCACAGTCATCAGATATAGCCATGCTGATACTAGATGCCATCCAATGGTTTGATTGTATTTAGTCATTAGTCAAACGTCTTTAGATGATTTTAATAGCGATCATAAAAGTATGGATATCTGGACACCACTTCGAAATAAGACTATGCATATAAAGGTTTGTGAATGGGTTAATATTTGTTTATTAATGGTTAATAATTAGATAATAAACACCTCACAAATTAATAATAAGCAGTACTAAAAAGCACTAAAAAGGAATCAATAATGCTGAAAATGTGAAGGTAAACAATACTGCTTAGAGCTTAGAATGTAAAGGCAGTCACTTCACACACTATATGGACAAAAGTATAGGGACACAAGCTCATTTACTGTTTCTTCTGAAATCAAGGGCATTAAAAAAGGGCTTATCCTGCTTGTATTGGAGTCACTGTCGCTACTTCCTTTCCAGGGAAGAAGGCTTTCTACTGGAAAATGAAGCATTGAAGTGACAATTTGATTGCATTCAGTGACAAGAGCGTTAATCAGGATGATCACCACCCACCTCAATCCCCAAACCATTCCAAAAGTACTGCATGGAGGACCAATCATCATTTCGGACTAATGTGCTTTCAATCTCCCACGCAAGCCTGCCCGACGTGGCACTGCGTCGCACCCAGATCAGAAGATCCATTATCTGACCACTCATTTATCAGAGGTGTTAAATTGTAGTCACTTATTAACAAACTGACTGCTCAATGCTAAAGGGCTTTATACCCCCTGTCCCACCCTAGGCATTAGGCATGGTGCCAATAGGTTCATGTTTATCTGCTCCAGAGACAATACAAGCTGTGTGTAGTGTATAGTATGTTAATGTAGGCCAGATGAACTACACTTAAACTACACACATGTTCAAGGAACAGAGATTCCTCAATGTAAAAATACAATGTGCAGTAGCCCCCCCCCCCCCACACACACACGCAATTTGCAATAATCTGTAAATAATATTGTTATTGTTTTTTTTCTGCTTCTATTATTCATATTGTGTATATATTGGTAATTTATCTATGTTTTTGCATCCGAGTGTCTTGCTATCCCTTTGCTGCTGTGACACTGAGAATTTCCCCACTGTGGGACTAATAAAGGATTATCTTATCTTATCTTATGATCATTAGTAATCATGTATTACCCGAGCTTGGCTAAAGCAGACTGGCTGATGGGAAACTCACAGTAAGATCTGAAACTGCCAAAATCTGAGCTTTAACAGCATGAATAAATATGGGCTCACTGTTTGGAAAGCAAAGGGTCACTGTTGCCCTTTTCATGCATGTTCCTTACTCCTTACTAATGAGTTTAACCCCTTAGATTTATTTATTCAGTTATTCATACTTAGGCAGAAGTTTGTAACGGTTTAGTTTAGCATATCTTGTGAAGTCCCACAGGGCTCTATTTTAGGGCTTATGAAACTGGTGTTAATTATAACAGGAATGTAGTTATGAAAGTGAAGAAGTATGGGTTACAGAGTCTTACAGGGGTTAGGATGTTCATGACCTACTTTATAACCATTAATAAACACATTTAACCATAATAAGCCCTTAATAAGGGGTGTTGTATTATCTTTATTGATATTACAAAAAAACAAATATCTATTAGATTAGTCTAATTTGGACATAATTTGCAGACAGACATAACTGCTTTAACCAAGCCTGTGTTAGGTGTTGGGAGGCCAACAATCTTGGTCTTGTCTGATGTTTTAGTCATATTTCAATCATTTAATAGAGTTAAGCATTTGGGCCTGAGGTTATTTTCTTATGCAGACACATTGACGTTGTTTCTCCATTAATTATTATTATTATTATTTTGTTCCTTTTTATTTTCTAATTCTGAAAATAAATAATCCTTGTCCTCTTTATATGTTGCTTTATATAACATATATTAGCACTAGCTCCTTTTTTATAACACAGAAAAACTCCCAAGCTCTCAAAAACTCATAAGAGTGTGCAGGTCAGTGGTTACAGTGAGCGTGTTTTGGACTTTAATTGGTTCATAATATAAAAACACATGGTAAATCACTTAGACCACTCATGTGGTCGGTGTCACTTGACATTCCAGCTCAGCAACTCTGCAACTCCGGACACAGTGAACGTCCCAACACAGAGCTACAGTTACAGTCCACTAGAACTACGCCCTCTGGTGGGCAACAGGCAGAGGGGTGGCACAGGGCGCCAGGAGTGAGTGACTGCAATGCAGCACACCAAAAAACTGCTTGTCATCACAGCGGGTACAAGATGGCTTACTTCTTGTGAAGGGTGAAGTGGAACAGCTGTACACAACATGAGCTCTAAATAGTTTAGTCCCTTTGTTAGTTCACTTAATAAATACTGGAATACTCCCAGGAGGCCCTGCAAATGTACTGGAAAATGCTTCACAGGCACATGTTTTAAATCACAGATCATCATGACAGCTTTAAAAGATAAACTGCAAGACTGCACCACATCTTCAACATTTGGTTACAGTATAAGAGAAGACTGCACGACTGCAGGACAGGCTAAAAGGTGGGCTGGAGTTCTGAGCAGCTCTATTACAAACCATGGTTCTTCTGGAACCGCTCAAAGAAGCATTTGAAGCACCTTTATTTTTATGAGGGACTGTAAGAGGACTGAGGAAGAGGGAGGAGATTAGATGGTGGTTGGTGAGAAAGCTCCACATCACAGGAAATGGAGACGCAGAAATAAGATTTCACAGGATGTTATGGTGGAAGCAGGATAAGCTTCAGAGACTGCATATTTATACCCCCCCCTCCTTTCCCCATGTGTGTTCGAACTGACCGGTTGAATCTGGTGCGTTTGATGGAAAATGACCAACCACTGCTGCCCTCCATCGCTAAAGACACTCATTGAAACTTCATGAATCAGGGTCCACTTTATGCACTTTGTGCTCTCTCAACAGATATGATTCACAGAAATCTCTTACAATTCACATTTGTTTATTTATAGGGTTTGTTAGACGCCTGTCTTGTCCATCCATTGAACGTGACAACACTAAGAGAATCAAGGCGGACTTAAAAAGGCCTTCTGGCTTTTAAAACATTTTCTTTCACATTTCCTTTATATACAGGACCATTTAAAAGTTTGGAAGCACCTGGTTGAAAGTGTGCTGATCATCATCTTAAAACAAGAAGGGGACACTGGGGACACATGGATACCCACTGTAGTTAGGATGTCGTTGCTGAGATGTTTTAAGTAGGCCTACGTTGTAGGACTGGGGCAATGTGTATGTGTGAGGCTGGGAATGCCTCTCAGACCATGCAGCTACAGTATGCTAATGTACATTAATACATACTCCCCTTACTCATTTAGCAAGACCATAATAGCCTATATGACCAAATCACCTCCCTTCATTTCAACCTACAACTTAGGCCTACTTAAATCCCCCCAGTCACAACTAATGTCCAATGTCCCCAGTGCCCTCATTAAAAATAACAAAAAAACAAAAGTATGGTCACTCAAGCGTTTAGACCAAATGTTGACCAAAAGATGATCAGCACACATCCAACAAGGTGTGTCCAAACTTTTGACTGGTACGGTATATTCATATTACCTAAGCAAATAGGTAAAATTTCCCTTACTATCATAATGTACATATGCTACACAGTTCATACTGTACACCGATCAGCCATAACATTAAAACCACCTGCCTAATATTGTGCTGGTTCCCACTGTGTTGCCAAAACAGCTCTGATCCATCCACAAGACCTCTGGAGGTGTCTTGTGGTATGTGGTACCAAAACATTAGCAGCAGATCCTTCAAGGCCTGCAAGTTGTAAGGTGGGTGTCCTTATGTGGAGCACCTTTGGTAGGTACTGACCGCTGCATCCCGGGAACACCCCCCAAGACCTGTCTGGTGTTTTGAAGACTTGTCCATTTTTCCTGTTTTTAACACATCACATGTTGACCTGCTGCCTAATATGTATATCCCAACCCTTGACAGGTGCCACTGTAACAACGTGATCAGTGTTATTTCCTTCACCTCAATAAGGTATTAATCTTATGGCTAATCTGTGTGTATAAAATGATCCAAATCAACCAAGACGGTCAATAAACACTGGAATGATTTTAAAGGCTGGGTCCTGGCTTTTGCATTCAGAGGGCATCACAGCAGCCATTCCTTAGCCAAGAAGGAACTCCATTCCACCCTGTTCAGCACAGAAACGACCTTCTTAACCGCCCACACTAATGCATTCAGAGCAGATTGGTTCAGACCATGCCACAAAATGTTGCATGAGAGTTGCAAGAAAAGAGGTGGACTGAAAGGCTGCTTTAGACACTAGAGCGCGTAACCAGGAATCAGTGACAGCAATCAAGTCTCTTAAGATTTGCAAATTGTGAAGCAGTGATGAGCGTTTACCAGATGTCAACCTGTAACTCCTACCCCAGTGCTGTATTTTTTACGGTAAAAGGAAATGCTGTGTCAAAATACTCTGGGAGCTTTTTCTCAGTGCTGTGTGTGGAGCCTGGTCAGCGTTTGGACGTCAGTGTGAGTGTGGAGGAAACTCTGAAGATCTGAGGCAGCATGTTGCTCAGCTGGTAGAACATTTCCTCAGAGATACTCTGTCAATAAAGCACAATTAGAAGAGATTAGGTGCTCAGTACACATACTGTGCTGTACCACAGCCATTTACAATTCACCTAAACCCTTATAATATAGCTCATATGAAGGTTCCTACTGTGTAATTCTCACTACGCTACTAGATACAGCTATTCACTTTATCATAAATAGCCACAATATCATCTAAATAAGCCTTAAAACAACAATGGGGACTGCATAATGCATAATGCTATTTGCAAAGTGTTTATATTAAACCACTGTTTTTATTAATTCCTAGAAGTACTAAAATTCATCAAGTTAGTGAGTTATGTATGAAAAGCCTTTCTAACTCATCTAGAAAGGCTGATACTTGCCCTGCTGAGTCCTTAAAAAGTCCATATCCTACTTTTTTTCCCTCTTATGGTGTCTTATGGTGTTTATAAACCAAGAACAGCCATAACATTCTAATTTCTCAGCTTCTCCTGTAAAATTTAACAGGCTGTTTTAGTTATTTTTGCCTCTTTTGTAAACCAGAACAGGATGGGCTCAAACCAAGATCTCTGGAAAGCTGCTTTGGGACAACGTCTGTTGTTAAAAGCACTATAAAAATAAACTTGAACTCGAACTTGATATATGCCGTGTACTTTGCTGTGGGGCAGGCTGAAACCTTTGCGTGAATGGTTGCGGCCAAACTATTGGAGGCTGAATAGGCAGATGTACCGTTTGTTAGTATACTGGTTATTGTAACACCATGGATAGCCCATAAGTGCTTATATTAGGCAATGTAAGAGTTAATAAACATTAGCCACCTTTTTTAATGTCTGTACAAATTGTCCTACCATACTATGCGACTGTATGATGTGATGAAGACAATATAGTTCAGGGGAAGCTATTTTGAAAGGTGACAAAGTGTAAAACTGGCTGTTGTGAATGTCAAATAGCAGTTTGATGCTTGTTTTATCCTCTTAGCCTGTCAGCGAGAAAGACCGCACTGTGCATCCAAACTGGCTATTAGGGAATGACTGACAGCAATGTTTAATATAGCAAAGCTTTATTGCAGTGGACACTGATGGATGACACGGTCACATGTCAGTTTTCTAGTTAAGAGTAAAGGTTGTACTATAGTGGCCATGCTGAATATATTCCCAACTTTGTCTTTTTGTCATTGGGAAAGGACTGAAGGTGAGGGGTCGCTGCTAAAACTGATGTAGCTATATAGATTTCCATGTAATTAAAAACGATGAAGGCTTTGTTACCTCTGAGTAGTTGCAAAGTACTCCTACTGTAGTTTGCCCTTGACATTTGAAGAAGAAAAAAAAGCATCACTATTATTTATAATTACATACCTGTGGTACAAGGAACTGGACTGTACGTGAGATCCCCCCATCCCATGAAGCCATTTCCATCATGAAACCTGCCATAGGCAAATCCAGTTCATCATCAAAGCATCAATAATTATTAAAAAACACTTTATTAGAAACATTTAATTAATTAAATGCCTTAATCATTGGCAAACATTTTCCAAACACATGGATGAATGTTAAACTGTGACATCTTCTTCATACCAATATGATACCATAACCCATTTACACCAATAGTCCCTATATTACAACACAATTACAACACTATGTAACTCTTTCGAAATAGGAGCAGGTGTACAAACAAGTCAGAATGTTTCTGTACGACATGCTGATACTCATTAGCGGTCCCCTAGTGGCACAGTCAGCATTTCCACTTTCTGCTCTTTGCTCACTCACCTTTCACACATTTAAAGACCAGCTCAGCTCGCTTTAGACACCAGGGAATGGTCATCTCCTGGAGGGGAGGGGGGAAAGGGAAGTGGGGAGAGAAAGAGAGAAGCAGAGAGGAAGAGGGCAAGGGTTTTATTTATAAACATTGGAAACACAAGGTAGATACTCAAAGCTACACGCTCTAAATTAGACAACAGAGGGTATTTTATGGATGCAGGCAGCTAAAAGTTGAATAATATATTTATATATATATGATGTATTTATTTTTTACATTTATAATTATACTACCTTTTGAAGATTAAAAGACTGGTTTATTGGAATCACTTTATATCTTTATCTAATATTATGACAAATATACATATGTGGACAAAAGTATTGGGACACCTGCTTCTTTTAAAATTGAAGGTATTAAAAATGACTACTTTTGTTGGAGTAACTGTCTCTATTGGCCAGGGGAAAAGGCTTTCTACTAGATTTTTGAGGAGCATTGCTGTGAAGGATTTGATTGCATTCAAATAGCGTTAAACCACCCTGTACAGAATGGAGCACCATCATTTAATACAAACAATATATAGCGTCCAAACGTTTGTAGACAACGTTGTAGACCCCTTCTAAAGAATGCATTTAGCTATTTTAGGTACGTTAGGTAATTTCACACACAGCTTGTCTAGTCCCTGTAGAGAAGCACTGTCAATAGAATAACACTCTCTGGAGCAGATAAACAAACATGAACCTACTGGCACCATGCTGCCTAATGCCAGGTGCGGGCTAGAGGGGCATAAAGCCCCCCAGCATTGAGTTGCGGAGCAGTGGAAGAACTGTGTTTTCAGGAATGATGATGCTCCATCCAATACTTTCATCATGAATCATCCATGAATGGACCAATAGAAATGCTCTGAAATTATTATTATATATATAAAATACAAAAATTATATATGTATAGCGAATAGTGATTTAGCAATTAGAGCACCAGGCTTATGATGACACTGCCACTGTTTGGCCCTTGAGCAAGGCCCTTAACCCTCTCTGCTCTTTTGTCACAGCGACAGCTGCCCACTGCTCCAAGCACATATGTTCACTGTGTGTGTTTGCTGTGTACACTGCACGCTTGGGTCAAAGGTGGAGGTCAAAAATCTAACCGTATACCGGACTCCAGACAAGATTAAAGGCGACCATGATACTTCCTCTCATGCAAATTGAGTGTTTTAGCCACTGTCCTAAAAGCAAAAGTTCATAGTGTGCAAGCTTTTAGCATTTTTACTGTACCACACTGATATTTAGCAGAGCAAAGTAAGCACTGGTCCCAACTAACTGAAAAAGCTCACAGCCCATCTTTGGATGAAAAACATTTTCTGAACACTGAGCATTCCTTCCTCGTCTGTGGTTAGGTGGGCTAAAGCTCCTCAAAACCTCCACTGGCTACTCCACACAGTCCAGCCTGAAACAACAACCTCTACACTACACAACAACAACGTCTCTGAGGTTCACCTCTGAAAACATTCCACAGCAAACTGCTTCCGATACACAGTGAGCACACATGACACATCAATATGCTTTTATGTGCTCTTCAAGTAACTCAATTAAGTAGCTCTAAAAAAGACAGACTCCAGACTGAATCTAGTAAAAGCGAGCGTTTGAGAAGGCTGTGTAATTAAATAAGGAAAACGGTACATTCTGTAAAGCATTTCAGGAGTAAAATAATACCCCTACTATCCTGGAAATCTGAAAATACTGTTAGCATCACTCACTGCCAATGAATGGACTAGTGGATCATATATCAAGGGGAAAAATGATCTGACTCCATCAAAAATCTAATTATATATTTTCCAAACACAAGATCTGATCTGATCACAAGATCAAACCACCAACAGTAAATCTCCTGTCTTCATTAGACCCTCACTTTTATGTGTTGATATGAACAAAATTCTGTTTCTTTTACTCCTGCTTATGTTTAATCAATGGTTTGTTCATCTACTGTGGTAATCACTGCCTAGATCATTCATAATGTCTAAATAATAAATACAGTACTGTGTAAAATATTAAGTCCCCTGTGACCCCTGGGCCACGAGTGTTTATCTCCTCAGTAAAATAATAACAGTCCTACAGAAAGTGGTGGTGGTTTTCCATCACTGTGTTCATCATTAGAACATCTCCAAAGTTCTCCTCATGGAGTCTAGTATTATTTAGAGTTCTCCTCAGATCAACACCTGGTTTGGTGGTAAATCAGGGCTTAATGATGGTAAATCAGGTGAGCTGCTGCTGCTGCTGCTGCTGCTGCTGCTGATGGAGTTGAACACATCCTCCATGCTGTGCTGGCTGGACTGGGGGAGTCCAGGAGAAACCTGGAGGAACCGAGCTCTGTTCTTCAGACAAACTCAGAAGATCTCACTACTTTTTACAGAATGAGAAGCTCTTGTTTCTCCTTTTTACTGGATTTATGTTCACCTGGTTCTGTTCTGGGGTTTCTACAGTAAAAACTCTCTCACTGCTGAAAGAGATGCTCTTACATAATGTGCTTAGCTGCTTACAACTTTGACACAGTGCTGTATGTGAATAAAATTAGTCCTAAGTCCTCAAAAAAGGTAACAGACACAAGGTAAAACACTGCCCAGTGTAGTGCTTAAAGATTGCATCATAAAAGGCATGTTGGGGCATGTTGTGGAGCTCTTTCACTCCGTTCGGATCCAGATCGCTCTTGTTTGCTAATTGCTGAAAGCACCTAGATGTCATAGCTGCTGATGATAAACTGTGACACAGGCGATCATGTTCTTCCACAATAACAATATCACTGAATGGAACACCATGAGATTAAACACGCCACAAAGATTAACAGCTCACAATGCGAAGGGTGTCAGGCCAAGTGCTCTCTATGAGCAATGATGACTCAGCATAATCAGAGCTCAGCACGTGTGAAAGCTTTTTTTTTTTTCATTTTAGGTCAAGCTGGCCTGTTGGTTTGTTTAGAAGAGGAAGTGTCATAACACTTGCTGTGACCTGTGGAGGATATCATTAACACACTGTAGTGCCGCTCAGACGAGGCCACGGTCTCTGGGCCTGGTGTCTAGAGAAGCTCAGTCAGGTGTAGCACCTCCACCAGCTCTGCTCGTAGCACCAATCGCTGTAAAACACGGAATTTACCCCTGATTTCTAATGTCTCTAACCCTACCCCACCCTACCGCACAGCTGAGGTGCCCTTGAGCAAGCCACCTAAGCCCCAAATGCTCCAAGGGCGCTGAGGAGGCTGCCCCCTGCGTTCTCAGTGCTATGTAGGCCTCTCTCACCTCTGACATGTCATGCACAAGCAGCAGCGGGATGGTGATGGTGGTGATATCGTGCGTACAGCACACTTTTAGGATGTTGCGCAGACCCATAATGGCCGGGTCCCGGGCTGTGAGGTTCCCTGAGCGCACATTATCGTCCACACACAGATGGAAGACGATATGAACCTCTGACAGGTTGGAATGCCGAGAGATGTAGAATTCACCTGCATGGGAGAGATGGGCACCTCTAATCACAATGAAAAGGAGTCAGCAGAATAGATGGACACAGATTCCAAGACATCAAACATACCAGGAAGGATATTGGAAGAGTTTCGCTCAATGTTCTTGCTTTTATCATCACTGCTTCCATTTCTTGGCATCTCTGTAGGATAAAGTCAGAAGACAGAAACAGAAAATAAATGACTATCTAGAATCACTAGACATTAATAATCCAAACAGTGTCCACTTGATTACAAAGTGTACAACATGTATCCTTCTAGTTTATACACCATCTGGACAAAAGTATTGGGACCTGCTCATTAATTGTGTCTTCTGAAATCAAGGGTATTAGAGTTTGTCCTGCTTTTGTCAGAGTAACTGTCTCCTGTCCCAAGAATAAGGCTTTCTACTAGATTTTGGAGGAGAATCGCTGTGAGGATTTTACTGCATTTAGAGAAAAGACTGTTTGTGAGGTCGGGATCTTGGATCATCAACACCCCACCTCATTCCCAACTTCCCAACTCATCCGAAAAGTATTGGATGGAGCAGAAACCATAATTCCAGAGAGTTCACAGTTCTTCCACTGCTCCACAGCTCAATGCTGGGGGGCTTTATACCCCACTAGCCCACAGTTGGCATTAGGCATGGAGGTCATGTTTATCTGCTCCAGAGAGTCCTATTCTATTGGCAGTACTTCTCTACAGGGACTAGACAAGCTGTGTGTGTGTGCATTTGCACCTCTGTCTCAGCAATGGGTGCACCTTAAAGTAGCTGAATGTATTCATTAGAAGGGGTGTCCACAAACATTTGGACATATAGTGTGTAAATAAAACAATTGTGCATGTACAAAGATGATTACTCAATTACAAGACATAAATCAAAACATGACAAATAACCCCAAAATGTCTATAATCTCTCTATATAACATAAGCCAGTGACTTCCAGGGCATTTCCACATTCTGGCAAAATATTTCGACAGCAAGAAAAGAGCTGGATCTCATTTCATTGTTGCTGGCACCAGTCAAACGAAACGTAACACTTCCCTGCGGAGCCACTGAAGTCGGATACACCGTGGTGCATTGCAGAGATTGGTGTTTTGGACAGGGGGATCCGCCGCCCACACACATACACACACGCACACAGTTGCTGTGTCACTCACCCGGCTGTTCCCTCTGCTTGCTGCTGCGCTGGGCTCGTGCATATAGCACCACCTGCTGGACCACTTCCAGCTGCTCAGACAGCCGGGGGAAATGGAAATCGGTGCACTCTTTGGACACAGTGGCAAAATCTGGACAAAATGACCAAGCAGGGATGGAGTTTAACTGAATGATAAAATCAGAGATTTAATTTAATTTAATTTAATTTATTTAATATAATATTTTTTTTGAATATGGTTGCAGCAAAGGACCAATAGAAATGCTCCAAAATGACTTAACGGCACAAAATATTTTTACATTGACTTCCACTGAAACTTAAGGTTTTTCACTCCTCCTGTAAAGTACCCATTATGGAGGTACAAGGTTTTAGCCTGATAGTAATAATATACCACTGTGTCTACACTTGTATTTACTACATGTACATACTATAATAGTAATGTACACCTCACAGGCATCCTATTTCATCATGATATTTCACTGTTGCCAACATTCTTAACTATGCTTTTAATTAATTATTAAAAAATGACTGCTATCCTGGAAATGAAGGCCTATACTGTAAGCAATTTGCTGTAAAGTAAAGGTAGTGACTGGGTAAGTGCCTCTCTTAATGCCGCTGTAGGAGTTAACCCTGTTGTCAACGAGTAAGACCAGTCCACAGAGTGACACAGAGTAGAGCGAGAGCGCCGTCTGCAGCCGACGAAGCTTCGCGCCACCACTGCCATGCCGGCGGTGCTTGCAGAAGTCCAGCACGTTGGCACGGACCAGCCGAAGGTTGTGCATGGTCTTCAGCTGAGCACCTAGATGATCAAAATAATAAAGACAAAAAAAAGAGATGTGTCAATCGAATAAACCAAGCAGCCATAACATTAACACCACTGATAGATGAAGTGAAAAAACATTGATTATCTTCATCTACAGTGGCATCTGTCACAGGGTGGATATATTGGGCAGCAAGTGAGTTCTTGAAGTTCTTGAAGTTCTCGTCAGTTCTTGAAGGTGATTAAGGTATGAAAAACAGGCAAGAATAAGAACCCGAGACACTTTGGCAAGAACCAATCTGTGATGTTCTAGACGACTGGGTCAGAACATCTCCAAAACATCAGACGGGTCTTATGGGTTGTTCCCTGTATGCAGTGATCAGTATCTACCAAAAGTGCTCTAAGAAAGGATAACTGAAGAACCTGCGAAAGGGTCACGGGCACCTAAGGCTCACTGATGCTCATGGAGGATCTGCTGCTAACGCCTTGGTGCCAGATACCACAGGACACCTTTAGAGGTCTTGTGGAGTTCATGTAAAGAAGGGAGGTCTACCTTATATTTGACAGGTGGTGTTAATGTAATGGCTGATCAGTTACACTGCATCTTAATGCTTACAAATGCTAGCAAATGAAAGTAGCAGTGAGAAACTGTACACAAACCTTCTACAGTTCAAGAGTCTAAGAAATGTTGCTTTTGAATTTCAACAATTCCACCATTTATCGCAAACCGCCACAGTAAATCAGGTCATGCCCATGCAAGCAGGCTTCAGGGCTCTGATAGAACATGTCCAAACATATTAAAAACCCATTGGAAGCGAACGTAAATTACTGTGACAGCACATATAAAACGGTTTAAAGAGAGCATATATTTTTACATCGCGGTTTGTGGAAGTGGCAAATGTTTCCAGGGAGACGCCATACCTAAGTGAATGGTGAAGCTCTCCTCCAGCTGTCGCTGCTCCTCGAAGAGTCTGGCCCCTATGTCCCCGGCCTCCGCCAGCTGCCCAGACTGCACCTTAATCTCCTCACTGCAATGCAAACAAGAACACTGTTTCTGAATCTTCTCACTGCATCCCGACTCCGAACACCGTATCTTACTACATCCCGACTCGATTCACTGCATCTTAATCACCCCACTGCATCCCGACTCGATTCACTGTATCTTAATCTCCTCACTGCATCACGACTCGATTCACTGTATCTTAATTACCCCACTGCGTCCCGACTCGATTCACTGCATCTTAATCTCCTCACTGCATCATGACTCGATTCACTGCATCTTAATCTCCTCACTGCATCATGACTCGATTCACTGTATCTTAATCTCCTCACTGCATCATGACTCGATTCACTGTATCTTAATCTCCTCACTGCATCATGACTCGATTCACTGTATCTTAATCTCCTCACTGCATCATGACTCGATTCACTGCATCTTAATCTCCTCACTGCATCATGACTCGATTCACTGCATCTTAATCTCCTCACTGCATCACGACTCGATTCACTGCATCTTAATCTCCTCACTGCGTCCCGACTCGATTCACTGCATCTTAATCTCCTCACTGCATCATGACTCGATTCACTGTATCTTAATCTCCTCACTGCATCCCGACTCGATTCACTGTATCTTAATCTCCTCACTGCATCCCGACTCGATTCACTGTATCTTAATCTCCCCACTGCATCCCGACTCGATTCACTGTATCTTAATCTCCCCACTGCATCCCGACTCGATTCACTGCATCTTAATCTCCTCACTGCATCACGACTCGATTCACTGCATCTTAATCTCCTCACTGCGTCCCGACTCGATTCACTGCATCTTAATCTCCTCACTGCATCATGACTCGATTCACTGTATCTTAATCTCCTCACTGCATCCCGACTCGATTCACTGTATCTTAATCTCCTCACTGCATCCCGACTCGATTCACTGTATCTTAATCTCCCCACTGCATCCCGACTCGATTCACTGCATCTTAATCTCATTGCATCACAGTGCTTGAAAATGTAGATTAGTTTAATGGGACCTAGAAGAACATCTTTATAATAAAATTCTACGCCTGCTGGAGTAGAAAAAGCTTTCCACAAGGCTGCTTGCTTCTACATGTAGTAGAAGGCTTCTTTCTACCTAGCGAGTGGTGTTCACCTCTTTGTGATTGGCTGCTGTGTGTGCACATTCCCCATCTATCGTATCTATAATCTCAGCCCTGCATCTTCTGACTCAGCCGTTCTTTATCTCCATTTAACCAGCTTTGCTTCCCACAGAAAGCTGACGGGATACATGGCTTGAGAAGACAGCAAAGCTGCCAAGGCCCACACAGACAGAATGACAGGAACCCAATTCCATTTCATAATTGAACAGAACATGCTGATGTGGCAATGTGATAAACAGTAAAAGACAGAAAGGATCCAGTTGGCGTCCAGCTAGAGCCTCACTGGCATTTCTGAGTGGCAAGAGTTCCTTTGACAGAAACGAACTTGGAAAATTCACTCGGAATAACACAAGCTTCAATAGAGAACATTTATTAAGCCTAAATATCTAATTTTAGATGACATTGAGTGACATTCTTCAAATTCTCCAACTCTTGTTAAGAGCTTGTAGTAAAAGTGACCTACCACATCTCTTAAACCCAAGAGAGTTCTTTAATTTTTACATTGTTAAGCTAATACATTTGTCAGGTAGAAGCAAGTAGGTGTTTATTTGGCTCTTGGTATCGTGATCAGCTTTTAGATTTCAGAATCAGGACCTGGTTTAAACTTGATGCTTCAAAACAAAGATACAAATACAGTTATGCTCTTGACACATACTTGATTGTGCTGTTGTTGGGGTTGTGGAGGTCCTGGTGCAGTTTGATCACCCACTCCTGGTACTCCTGCTTCTGGATACCTGTTACCTGCTTCAGCTCATTGGCCCACTTGTTCTCCAATACCTACACCAGATGCAAAAGTGATTAACTCTCTTTAAAGAAACCCATTACTAGAACAAGGTTTATTTCAATGACAGTAGAAAACATAGACAGAATAAAGTCTCGTTTAAAAATGAAGCAACCATAGGTCTAGCGCCTCTGCTGGCTGGTTGAAGTATAATATGTAGCTCTGCCCATCCCCATACGTTTTAATGACAGAACATCCCATTTTCCATATCCTTATTTGTCTCCTCTGTCTTCAGGGTCTAATTCCAACAGTTAGCAGCTTTGCAGCAGTTGACAACCTTGGCCGGAAAAGAGAAAACAGAAAAGACAGCAACTGCTGACGCATACTCTCTGCAGTGGTCTTACCTGCTGAGCGTCGAAGTGCTGCGCTGCCACAGTATTGACGTCCTGATCGCTCAAGGACTTTCCCAGCTCCTGCATGACTTTGTCCATTTCTGCAGCCTGTCTGAATGTGGGTGGACACATTGTAAACACAGCAAAACTGTGGTGTTTTACAGTTTATCCAACCATGCAAGAGTAACAACACCTCATAGTCCACCAACCTCTCCTGGAGTTTCTTCAGCTCCATGTCCCTCTCGCTGATAAGTTCAGACACACTGACATAGTAGTTGTGTTCCAGGTTGAGCAGCGTTTCAGAGGCAGGGGAGTGGATCAGCTCATGGTAAACATCTGCAAAGTCCTCGTCCCAGCTGGGTTCCTCTGGTCGGGCATGCTCCAAAGTAGTCTAAACATAGACAGCACACATTAGGAGCGGTTAAGACATGAGGGTGAGCTTTCTTCTAATTGTGCTGGCGTGATTACGTGAGGGATATTTTTTTTTATGTTAGTTGGTAACAGTGGCATTGATAACACAAGCTTGCAATTTAACTAAGCTACAGCCCTAGCTATAGTTTACATGTAGTTTTATGCCATATGTGTCGGTGACAGTAATATTAATAATTTTTTATTGCGTCATCTCTCTCAAGGGTTTTCAACGGCTACAATTAGCCTATACATCCTTCTTAATTAGCTAATTCGGAAACGTTACTAAAACAGGTATTTTTTGCTCTTTTTTCACTTCCACATCACTGCAGTAAATACAAATTGTGCTATGAGCGCAACCTCATGGACAGCTGTACACATGAATTTCTGGACAAGAAATTCAGACAGAAGCAGCATCTGAAGGTAACAAAGTATGTGGACTTTAGTCAGTTTATTAAGCTACCATAACGTTTTTTCACTAATCCGGTCCTTCAATAAGGACACTACCATCAAGCATCACTGTCAACCTACTAGTCTACCTAATACTATGGTTAACCTCTATCCTGCAACCTCCTACCATCACTGTGAATCCATCATTTTCTCTAGCAAACTCTGCAAGCATAAGCTGAAGAGGGTCTGTGTATATTTGTGTGCACTTGCAGTAACCCTTAGCCTAACAGTTATCCTGTAGATCCATGCAGTCATGAGCCAAAAATGTTTATAGGAAATGGAGGGGAGGACTCTGCTTTCTTTTTATAAGTGTGCCAGAGCAAGCAGCAGCAGAATTTAAACTCCAATACTTTGAAGTTCAAATGCAGATGATCTGCTTGACCTTCTTAAAAGCGGATACAGGTTGGATATTCTGTTTCAAAGGAATTTCTTGCGTGAGCACAGTCGACTTTGATTGACTCAAAGCCGACAGAAGCGTCTTCCGCACAATATATCTCCGAAGATCGCGTTACACTTCCATGACATCAGTTTGACGGCTTAAGTCTTGAAGGGAAGTGCCACAGAGAAGTTAAAGTGGAGCAGAATTCTAGAGCCAACACTCAAACCTCACTATTTTTATCATGTGACATGTGTTTTGGTGCTTTGCATGACAGGGACACATCAGTGCGCTCAAAATATTGACATGGCAATGTACTGAGAGTACATTTATACTGACACACTCGTCGGAGTAGGGACGTTTAAATATTCTACTTATTTAAGTGATGCAATAAAATAGATGCATTTCTGAGCTTTTGGGAAACCTAATTCTAACACTAACCTTATAATGTGCTCAAAGACTGTAACGACAATCAAATAAACAATAATCAATAACGAATTTTTTTTTTTAGTCTCTATGTTGTATCAAACTGTCCTGCCAGCACAATATGCTGATTGTGCTTCTGCATCACACAGTACTTGCCCACACCCAGCCTTAACCTCAACACTGAAAGTGTCTGAAAGAATCAAACATCCACACAGACTCACAGGCTAAGGGTGTGTTTTTACTTGTCGGTTTCGGTTCAATTTAAACGAACCCTGGTGCGATTACTCAGTTAGTGCGGCTCGTTGAAGCAAATGTGAACGCTGCCTCACATTGAGTCCCACTGAGGGACAGGTTGAGTGTGTTATAAGCGTTCTTGCAGCTACTACCCTCAAATCTCTACCCTAATAACTACTCTGCCTACCCGCTTCACCAACGCTATGCCTTCTACGACTGCCAAATTCATCAAGGATTAGTCTCTGTGCATGTTTCTGTGCTTTAATTTCTTCTTTCTGAGACTTTGGTTTAGTGGGGCTGTGTCCCAAACCACACACTTCCCACACTACTACACAGTTTTTAAATTTGGTCACCATAAAAATTGCATTGGTGAAGCAAATCGCTAGTTACTGCATGGATCACGCCAGGCCAGCAGACATAACCACTATGTGCAGACCTCTACTCGCAGCAATTCTTAGGTAAAGGTAAAGGTGCACGTATAAATGTGTCCTCCGCATTTAACCCATCTGTGGTAGTGAACACACACTCACACACACACTAGTGATCTAGTGAGTACACACACACACCCAGAGCGGTGGGCAGCCAACTCCAGCGCCCGGGGAGCAGAGAGGGTAAAGGGCCTTGCTCAAGGGCCCAACAGTGGCAGCTTGCCAAGCCCGGGAATCGAACCCACAACCCTGTTATCGATATTCGTCAAATTTTGTCAAATTTTGGGCCTAATTTTAGTTTGATTACAAACATGTCAGCATGAACGCAAAGCAAACCAGCACTAAAATCTAACAGTGTACCATTTAGTTGCTTGGGCCGGATCAAGGGACCCAAACTACGAGTAAGTATAAACAACCTAAAATATCCAGTCCAGCAGCACTATTGGATGCATGAGTATAGGCAGAACCCTTAACGAGTACAGTAACGTCCTTAGGAGCGTCTTCATACTCACATATCTCATCTACAAACTGGTTCCTCAAAGATGTACCAATTAAAAGGTTCTTTGCTGATGTTTTGGTATCCCCTAAGACACGACATCATTAAAAGTGATGACAATGTGGTAATGAGGTTCTAATTAGGCTCAGAGAACAGCTGTATGGCTGACCATGCAGTACCTTACCTCAGTGTATGCCTTGGCCCACGAGTTGGTCAGTTTATTGAGGTCAACATCTCCATTAGTGAGCTTCTGTAGAGCTGCTTCCGCATCCCGGTCATAATCTTCTAATGTTTCTCTTTCAATGAAGGCCAGAAGTCTGTCCTTTAAATCTGAAGGAAACCAAGAATTTTAGATATGCCTCTTACAATAAACACTGCTGCCTCCAAAACCAAACACTAGCATGCTGCATAGTGTATAGGAAAGTGCATTAGCTAGTGTAGGAACTGTAAGGTACGCTGGCTGGGATGCAGAACACAAACACAACAAGCAAGGTGGAAAGATGGAAGTGGACCGAGGATGAGACCAGAGCGTGTTTAAAAGGTACAGGGCTGACACTTTTCAGCTCTACAGACAGACAGACGTTCAGAAACGGCTGCAATCACTCTAAATGGAAAGTTCTCAAGCAGCTCAGAGGGACACGATCTCTTGCCCAACGGCTCAGACTGAAAAAATAAACTAAAACTACACAGACATGTCAGGTAAGCGGAGTATGGATTTTTACATTAAATTATGGAACCCTGCCAAACTTTTTCTATTGAAAACTAAAATGTAATCATTTTAATGGAAAGCATCACTCTTATCCTTATTGTCCAAATGTTTGCGGACACCCCTTCTAATGGATGCATTCAGCTACTTCAAGTTGCACCCATTGCTGACACACACACAACTTGTCTAGTCCCTGTAGAACAGTACAGTCATTAGAATAGGACTCTCTGGAGCAGATAAAGATAAACCTATCAGCACCATGCTGCCTAATGCCAGGCGTGGGCTAGAGGGGTGAAAAATGGATGGTGCTCCAACCAATACTTCTGGAATAATCTGGGGAGTTGGTGAAGATCATCCAACATTTTAACCTCACTAACGCTCTTGTTGCTGGATGCAATCAAATCCTCACAGCAGTGCTCCAAAACCTAGCAGAAAGCTTTCTTTCCTGGACAGTAGAGACTGTTACTCCAAGAAAAGCAGGATGTACTCTTTTTTATTCCTCTTGATTTCAGAAGAAACAATGAATGAGGAGGTGTCCCAATACTTTTGTTTACAGTTCTAGTGATTCTTACCATGCTCTACGAAGCAGGGGATCTTGTGAAGCAGCATGAGTCTCCCATGAAGATCACTGACGTTTTCTTGAACAGGAAACTGAAGGGGCACTTTCAGAACACAGTGGTTTCTGCCTGCCTTGTACTCAAACATAAACTCTTTCTCAGTTGTGTTCGTTTTCCCTTTGTTTTTCCTCATCTTCACCTTTAAGAAGAACAGAACAAAAGAGACACAAGTGAATTGGAGTATGGGCCTGTCATTTTACAAACAATAAAACATGAAAACAATGAACCGAGGCTGTAAACATGCAGAGCAGTCTGGCAAATATGATCTTAAAATACATCTTCAGAGTACACACAGTATATGTCTAAATATTTGTGGACACCCCTTCAAATGAACGCATTCAACTACTTTAAGTTGCACCCATGGCTGACACAGGTGTGAAAATGCACACACACACGGCTTAGATGAGCTGAGGAGTTGGGGATGATGAGGTGAGGTGGTGATCACTCCAACATCCTGAGCTCACTAATGCTCTTGTTGCAGAATACAATCAAATTCTCAGAGCAATGCTCCTCCAAAAGTTTGTAGAAAACCTTCCTCCTAGGACAGTAGAGACAGGATAAACAATAAATGAGCAAGAGTCTCACTCCTTTTGTCCATTTAGTGACTCATTGAGAGAGGCTGTATACACTAACAAAACACTGGGTGAAATTATAGATACTTACTAAAAGATTGATGATGTTTTGAGCTTATGTTTTATGGAAATATTGTTTTTCAAGGATGTCCGTAGTAATAATATTGAAAAACAATGAATTTTATGATCAATATTTTGTCTGTATACCTGTGGATATACTGCTTGAATAGGGTTAAGGAAAAAAAAAGAAGAAAACTCCAAATGCACATGTTTCTGAAATCTGTGCTCTAGTGTATATAAATATAAAACTAGTTTTATTACGTTGATTTTAGGATAAGATAAGATAAAATACAACTGTATTGATCCCGAAGGAAATTGCAGTGTCACAGGACTGTACATATTGCACACGGGAACAGGCATAACAGTTCCAGAAGAGCCATTAACAACACAAACAATAAATAAATATCAGTAAGCAAGGCCGATGTGGATATATGGAGTACGTACAAGAGCAGCATATGTATTGAGGTAGTAAGACTCCCTCCTGCCATCAGGAAGAAGGTACCGCAGCATCCGGTCCAACACGACCAGACTCTGCAATAGCTTCTTCCCCCGAGCCATCAGACTCCTCAACTCAACTCAACTTCTGAACTGATGGCTTTTCTGTTACATGCACTCTCTCTCTCTCTCTCTCCCCAACCATTTACCCCAGATAAAATGGGAAGCATTTTTGCACAAAGCATTTTGCACTAATAACTTTACTACCTCACTGGACTCTATTTATTACACACTGCATAATTTGCACACTACCCCTAATTATTTATTATTCTCTGTTGCACCATGGTCCTGGAGGAACGCTGTTTCGTTTGACTGTGTACTCTGTATGTAGTTGAAATGACAATAAAACCCACTTGACTTGACTTGACTATAAGGGGTAGTAAGACTATAATATCCTAAATATGATAAAAACAATTATGAGCAATTATTGTGTTTATTTAAGCACAAATGTTGAGCACAGCTGTTTTCAGGAGATTTCTGTCAACAGTTTCTATGGTAGAAGGAGGTCTATTACAACAACAACAACAACAACAACAAAATAGGCTCCTATAGGTGCACACACAGACGGGTGTGCATTTCATTTTTACATAAAGGTAAAGGTGCACGTATCTGTCACTGTACAGTGAAATGTGTCCTCCGCATTTAACACACACACTCACACACACACACGTGTTAGGGGCAGTGAGTACACACACACACCCAGAGCGATGGGCAGCCAACTCCAGCGCCCGGAGAGCAGAGAGGGTAAAGGGCCTTGCTCAAGGGCCCAACAGTGGCAGCTTGCCGAGCCCGGGAATCGAACCCACACCCCTGTTATCGATATCCCGGCGCTCTAACCGCTGAGCAGTGACACCACTGCAGTTAGTGGGAACTGGTCGCCAAATGTCCCCAAAACATGATGATGCTCATGGGTTTTGTTCTGTTTTTGTCGTTGTCTTTCATCTGGAAACATCTGGGACATCATCTGCCAGTTAAGCTGGAAACTTTCATCATGAGTGAAGCCTGTTCAATTAGACATGACTTTAGGCTTGATTTTCTGCTTTAATGACCTGTCTAACCCTGAGGAAACACCATGGTGGTCAGACACAGACACCCACACAGGCAGAGGAGGACACTTGCTGCAGGAGGAGGAAGCTGCCCTGCTTGTTTTGGTGCAGCTCGTTGAGGCGTAGGTCTAATATTTCACCTTTCTGTATTAAACTGAGGTACATCAAGAAGCTAAAACACGGTTAAGAGGACATTTCATGGTTTTCTTCATTGTTTAGCTGCATTAAACTGTAATATTATCGTAAGCAGTAAGAGATGGGGAGAGTCGCACATTCGCAGTAACCGAGCTTACGAGGAGCTTAGCTAGCACAGTTAGCCAGCTGGCTAAATTACACCGTAAAAGCGCACACACGTCCTTATTCCCACACCAATATAATAAACAGCAGATGAAGACTGTTTGGGATATTAATAACGATGAAAACTGCCTGAGTTTATGGGGTTAAACTGCTGTTTTGAGGAGAGGTATGCTAGGTAGCTGCTCACCGCGGGTGGAGTCAGTCAGCTGTTTCAGCCGGCTAGCTCAGCGCCTGTTTGCTTATTCGTAGAAGCGGTTTCGCTAAAACGAAAAATAAATCAATCAATAAATACAAACACACATGCTTGTGTTTTGGTAAGTATTTACCTCAGGCTTGGAATTATCTAAATACTGCAATTTACAGTATTTAGAGAGACACAGTCTTTGATAGTACCGATGCTAAACTGCAAGATAAAGGCAGACAACCTTGAGCTTTTTGGCGAAAGTATCGCACAGATTACAAAGATGCAACAGAAACGACAAGATGGTTCACAGGACAGGGTTTTTTTTTTTGTCAGGCAGGTGGACTGAAGTGGAGACTCTCACCTGCATTAATAATAATAGACAAAGCAGATCTCGACATAAATGTGTATTAGTATAGATTTATTTTATTTTTATATCTTTACTTTAGATTAAATATTTTATTAGTAGTTTCTTGTCTAATCTGCCTGCTGTCCCCCTGCTGTCCCCCTGCTGTCCCCCTGCGGTCTTCAAATCAAAGAGTATGTGACATGAGCCATCCTATAATTAGACTATTATGCATTTCATGGCCAAAATGGTGAATGGTTGGGTCTGTAGTCCAGCCTAGTGTTTCCACTGGGCCCAGTAGGCGTGCCGTCAGCAGGTGTGAAAACAGGAATTGATTTCACAACTTGTTCAATTATTAAGGGGAGAAGACCCCCATTAAAATGTATGAGGTGTCCCATTGCAAGTAGGTTGGCTTGTTTACCACCTCTGTCTTGACCAACAGAACATCAGCTGGAGTTAAATCACTGACGGCGAGCCCGGTGCCACATCAGTGCACGAGCAAAACCCTCCTATTGATAATGAGCCTTCTTGAACTTGGGCCTAGTAAACTGATCCAGGTGTAACAGAAGAGCTTCAGATAATAGTTAGGGGTCATTTAGTGGCATAAATAAAAAATGGGCCGATTTAATTTGCAGGTAGGTTTGATTATTTGTGGTTGGTTCCAAATTGGTCCAAACAAAGGCTTTGCTCTATGGTGTTTTCTATATCTATTTTTATAATGTTATAGTGGTATTCACAGCCATGGGGTATTTTTTTTTCTATAGGCTTAATAATTGAATAACTGATCTGTATGGCTCCTTCCATTCATAATAATTACTGCAGCTTTGAGATAGTAGCTCTGGGCTCTTGATGACAGGGCTGCCACTGTTGGGCCCTTTAGCAGGGCCCTTAACCCTTTCTGCTCCCTGGCATTATAATGCTGGAGTTGGCTGCCCACTGCGCTGTGTGTGTGTGCTCACTGCCCCTAGTTCACTAGTGTGTGTCAAATGTTGGAGGACACATTTCACTGTATAGTACAGTAACAAATACTTACTATATATATATATTTTTTATTTATTATTATTATTATTATTATTATTATTATTATTTATTTTTTTATTTTTTTCACAGTGCAACACTTTGCAGTCTACTTTTTGCCACCAGGGGTCAGCATTTGCTAATAGTATCACACCACTACTAGGCCTAACTACTGCTCCAGCATACAGTACAGTGGCATTGCTGGGATCAGACTGTGTTGGTGTATTACTGTGTATTTTGCATGTAAAGTTTAAATGCGCTTATTTACTGAATACAGCCCAGAATTCCTGCCCTGAGCAGAAGGATTACGAGAGAGAAGCTGGAGGAACTCATAAACAGGGCGAAATCATGACTTGTCTCTGCTGGAAAAGGGTGGCTGTGTTCGTTTAGATTTAGATAGGTTCAATGTCAGTCTGTTTAAGTGTTCAGCAGTAAAACAAAGGTTAGGAGCCATTGTGTGTGTTCCCTGGGCTGATTTACAAGGAACAAATGCTTCTCTGTAAGTTTGTGTAGCCAAGGGCTCTCCACCGGTGTGCCCTTTCTCTCTAAGTCACTAGAGCCAAGTTTAGACTAAGGGCTGGTTTCTGAGAGGTGTATTGAGCCTCATCTTGGCCTACATTGCTGAGTCAATGGTCTTAAGTCTTGGGCTTAATCTGGGTCTGTGAAACTAGCCCTAAATGGGTAGCTAATTTTGATAGTGTAATTTAGTTAAAGACTAGATTTACTTCCCCATGAATAAACTGATGCAAATGTAAGTCCCGTACCATTACAGTGGAACGGAATAACACCAGTATGCTCTGGGTTTCTAATAATTTGGCCAATTTGTTGACACAAGTCCACAAAGTCGAACGCTGTTGCATGTTTTTTTGCCTATAGAAAGAGAAATGAAGTGTTCCTGAATAGCTGAATCGCTGAATCGCTTCAGCAGAGGAATCAATGCGGCCTGTATATCAGCTTCACCCAACAGCTTGCTCTGCATTCTCCACTAATTAGCTTCAGCACAGGACACTGCTGCTGCTGGAAACAGGAACACCATCAGGATGTGTGAAATACATGGAAACAGGAACTGGATAATGCGCTGTGTAGCGATAAAGTCACAGACACTGAAGTATATCGCACAGTAGAAACTCTAGGATTGTAGAAAAGGGACGAGGCCATTTTTTCCAGCTTGAATGATAAAGCAGAAACTTTAAATAGGGAAGCTAATGTGAAGCCCATCAGGGTCACCAGGTCACTCTCTGCATTCACAGCTGTAAAATAAAAAAGTCATCAGTTCTGATGAAAATCTGCAACAAAAAAAAACGACCCAAAACTCTTTATCAGCAGCTAACAAGCTACGACGACTGAGTTTGCTAATAAATTTCAGCTAAAAGTGTTACCTGTGAAGTTATTATAAATATCAAATATAAAAGTACTGAATTATTAGTGGTCAATAATAGTGATAAAAATCTGAACAGGGAAACAAATGTTTAACTAATTTCGCTACAGGCAGAGCAGCTAACTTTTACTAGCAGCTAACAAGCTATGCTAACTGAGTTTGCTCATAAATTTCAGCCATTACTTTAGCAAGTTTGATCTGTTAAGGTATTATAAATGTCATATAAAAAACATGAAATTATCAAACGTACTGAATTATTAGTGGTCAATAATAGTGATAAAAATCAGAACAAGGAAAAAAATGTTTAACTAATTTCGCTACAGGCAGAGCAGCTAACTTTTACTAGCAGCTAATAAGCTGTGCTGACTGAGTTTGCTAATAAAAATGCTAGAATGTTTTAACTGTGAAGTTATTATAAACATATCATGACTTCTGTGTTTATTAGTGTTAATAGTGATAAAAATCAGAACAGGGAAACAAATGCTTAACAAAATGCGTAACAAATTTAGTAACTTTACTAGCAGCTACGCTGACTGAGTTTGCTAAAAAATTTCAGCTAAAATTTGACGTTATTACAAATATATCATGAGTTTGTCAGAAATACTGTGTTTATTAGTGTTAATAGTGATAAAAATCAGAACAGGGAAACATGCTTAACAAATTTCGCTACAGAGCACATAGCTAGCTATTTTTTGCTAGCAGCTACTAGCAGCTGACTGAGTTTGCCAATATATTTTGCTAAAATGTTTAACTGTGAAGTTATAATGTGTATATATATATATATATATATATATATATATATATATATATATATATATATATATATATATAGAATAGAATAGATAGATATATCATGACTGTTGAAAAACACTGTGTTTAATAGTGCTTAGTACACTCTTAAAAATAAAGGTGCTACAAAGGTTCTTTAAATGAACCATAGAAGAACCACTTTCCTAAAAAGCCACTTGTTTGTAAAAGAGATGCTAAAATAAAGCTTATTTGACAATTTTAAAGGTTCTCCGCAATCACAGATTGTTTTTTATGGTTATTTTATGGTTAATTCTTATATATTCTTATGTGTTTACATTTATGTTTTCTTACATTTCTTTACTGTAATATTATTGCATTATTTACATTAAGATTCCAAATAACTGTATTTATTAATCTTACATACACACATATGCATGACCATATGCCCACACACATGCATAATGCATATGTTTACACATTTAAATTTTTTTTTAATGTTATTTATGTTATTTGATGTCTTTTCTGGGAATTTATTATTATTATTATTATGATTTTATAACTTCAGTATTGTATAATATTGTGATATTGTTTAGGTGGAGGCTTTATATACGCCTATATGTTATTTTCTTGTTTTTTGTTTCTTTTTTTAACCACTACCAACACTTTATGTAATGTTATTTTTGTTTTATTAACTTTTAAAATTGTGCAATTAAACAAAAGGAAGTTCTCTAGGGGACCAGAAGATATTCTTTGATGCCATGCCTCAAAGAACCTTTTGTAGAATCTTTCATTTTAAGAATGTAGATCTAGGAAATGAATGACTACAGAGCAGATAAGCATCAGTATCAGCCAATTCTCCAGACTGACTCCAGTATCGTACCATCTCCAGCTGTAACATCAGAGATGGAGCTTCCATCTGAAACCGGAGTCGTGTGCTGCTAAATGAGGAGTTGACGTGGGCTCTTAAGTTGTTTGGCACAAACAAAATACTGTTTCAATAACTGTGAGAAGGAGAGGCAGAAAGACCTTGAGGCTTTTCGAGTCTCAGCGTCATCCTCGACACAGCGAGCTGCCATGGAAACTGTTGGCACTCAGGTGCAGAGGCTGGCTCTGCTTTGTGCTGCTTCTCCTGGAGGTGTTATTTTATTCCGGCCCTCGCTGTCGGTAGTGCTCATTCTCTGAATGTGCTAAAAGAGTGGGCAGCGTACGTCTGTTTACAGAGGAAACACTCTCACTGCTTAATCATCTCCCACTAATGTGTGTTGCAAGCCTTTGATATGCTCTGAATGCTGTATGCCATTCACACTGTACATCCGGCCATTGTTTTGACATAAGTTAAGGGCTGCTGGTTAAATGCCTCAAACCCTAAAGGCCTGTTAGCGGGGCCGTACTTCAGTTTCCTTGCCCTCAAATGACACGTATTACGTAGTAGTGACTGAATAATAGGTCTTAAAGCTCAAATCTAAGTGAAGGGTTTAATAAATGAACATTGTTATAGAGGTAGAGTTGTAATTGATTGTGTAGTATAATAGAAATGTTATATAAATGTATGAATTTGACGCTAAATGGCAAGAAAAAGGCAGATGAATGAGGTTTTAGGTGAGTATGTTATAGATTGTAAAGATACAACAGATATGACAGGCTGGTGCATACTCAGTGTGTTTGTGCAGAAAGCCAAGTTGTCAAACAGAATGTATCAGGCCCCACATGTATGTGTATATGGTTTTAAAAAAACATTATTTTGTCTTAGAAAAAAAAGTATTATTATTGTCTTTTTGGACAAAAATGTCTTTTATGTAGAAAAATAATATTTTTTTTTGTGTTTTTGAAAAAAAAAGTTATTTATGTAGAAAAAAATAATACAAAAATGCAAATAAATATATTTTTTGTCTTTTATCTAGAAAAATAAATAATTAAAAAAGAAAAAATATTTATTCCCACCTGCCCACACAAGAATTCTGTTGTGGTCATTGATAACTCCCCGAAAATGCTCTCCAAAGTGTAGACTTGTTGTCATGTTGTCATGTGCAATCAAGTGAAATATGGGTAATATTTAAAATGTTGATATTGGTTTAAAAAAAATGAAAAATCTGTTTTGCCTCAAACATCACAAATATCCCTTTTTAAAAAAATACCAAAACCTGAATAAAGACTGGTCAGGCAGCATATGTTCTGTCTCACATGGGTTTTTTTTTTAGCTCCAAACTTGTTTATTTATATTGTAATGATTTAATTAAACACCTTTTAAAAAATGAGTGGAAATACCCTTTAACGCAGAAAGGCTTATCACACTCTAAAGCACATTACTCAGTAACTACAGGGACCTCTATACAAACTGGTGGGGCCATTCTTTGGTAATAGAAGTGTGTAATAACGGAGGCCATAGGTGATTTAAGGGGTTAAAAACATAAGTAAGTAAGATGCCCCAACAAAGTGCACATCCTGCTGGCCACGCTCACACAGAGTATTTGGAGCATTAGCCGAGTCTCCGGCTGTGCTGAGAGCTACACTGGGGATTCACAGCAGGACAGTGAATTTACTGTGTGAAAGCACCTGCAGTCAGCCCTGGCTGTGCTGCCAGGACCCCCGCAGCCTGGACCTCAGCGAGGCAGCCATTACCCTGATGAACTCCTCACCTGATAGTATCTGATCTCAGGGAGGATACTCCAATTTAAGCTCCGCCATTTCACACTGTGTCCCACAGCTGCTTGTAGGTGTAAATGCTAGATTGACACGTTAAAGTGTGGGAGGAGAATTCTGTTACATTTACTAATTTTACATCTTCTATATTTTAGTTCATTTTTTCCCCTCATAACTAAATCACAGTTCTGAGGTTCAACGTCTAATCAGTTTGATTCATTCTCAAAAAATGGGGAAACTATGGCAGAAATGTAGAGCTGTATATAGTATAAAAGTAATATAATATAATTACAACATGTGATTTGTAATCAGTGATAATTCCATCATGTAAAAGTTAAGGGTGATATTTTATTTCTTTAATATTCGTCATGTTTCAGCAGTAAGAATCAGTTTAAATCCTAAGGTGTCATGGAGGTTGCTTGAATAAGTTGTTGCCACAAGAGAATATAATAAGTATAATAATAATAATAATATTAAATTAAGTTTCTAGTGGGCACAAAATAATAACGCATTTCTCTGGCCTCGATATAATAACTTTTGGTCTCAGTATCTTATCTTATGGCCTTTAAGGTGTAATGGGGTAATGGATGTGGATAAGGTGATCCTGAAGCCCTTGCAGTGATGTAGTTGTTTTAAGATGTGGCCACATGATAATATATTAAGGCCTCAAATTAGGTTTCTAGTGGCCACAAAATAATGTATTAATAACACATATCTCTGGCCTTGATATAATAACTTTTGGTCTCAGTATCTTATCCTATGGCCTTATTATATTATCCTGTGCCCCTAAGGTGATGGGGTAATGGATGTGGATAATGTGATTCCGAAGGTGAGGCCACAAGATAATATATTAAGGCCTATTTTATTTCTAGAGGCCACCAAATTGTATATTATCTCATGGCCTCAATGTCTTATCTCATGGCTTCAGTATATTGTATTGTGGCCTCATTATATTATCCTTTGCCCCTAAAGTGATGGGGTGGATAAGGTGATTTTGAAGCCCCTACAATCATATAGTAGTTGGTATAGTAGGTGTGGCTTCAGATTAAGTTTCTAGTGGTCACAAAATAATATATTGGGGCCACAAAATAGTACATTTTCTTGTGGCCTCAGTAAATGATCTTAAGTATGGGTCAGGATGTGGGTTGATGATCACCACCTCACCTAATTCCCAACTCCCCAACTCATGCTTAAAGTATCAGATGGAGCACCACCATCATTGCACTGCTACCCACCGCTCAATCCTGGGGGGCTTTATACCCCTCTAGCCCACGGCTGGTATTAGGCAGCATGGTGCCAATAGGTTAATTATGTTTATCTGCTCCAGAGAGTCCTATTCTATTGACAGTACTTCTCTACAGGGTCTAGACAAGCTGTGTGTGTATGTGTGCATACTGGGAGCAGTAAAGCAGCTAAATGCATTCATTGGAAGGGGTGTCCACAAACATTTGGACGTATAGCATATCAGATTTACTTAATTTTATATATATAATTCCAGTTTGTGTTTTGTGCTTAGAATCAACTAATATGACCAGCGTCTCAGGAGTTACCATCACTCACTGCATTGCTGGCACATTGTGAACGAACGTGCTGGTTTATGTCCAGTGAAACGTGCCAGCCCGGGCAGTGCCAGCTCTGAGTACGAACCCAAGCCGAAGCCCCTGCATCCTTTTGTCCCCTTGTAGCTGCTGGAATGCAGTTTTTGTGTACGGAGTGGGCAGACAATAGAGCGGGAAGCAGGTTGTCCCCCCCCCCGTCTGTAAGCGGCCGCTGTTATCTGCTCTATTGTTCTGTTGGGTCGAGACATAGTGTCCTCCCGTTGGCACACAGTGGACGGTGGACAGCTGGACGCTCCCTCAGTCTAACGAGGTGTAATTGGATTTGCGGGGTTGTTGGGTGTACTGCAAACTGGCTTTTAATGAGAGCATGGTTTTGTTAGAGCGCACTAGTGTTGCCAACACACACAAGCAAAACCCGCACACACACACACACACACCAATGAACACAACGTTAGTTGACCCCTGAAATGCAATATTACATAAGAGTGGGTCACGTTTCCTCATCTCGCAGATTATGACATAACACCAGGGCTCTATTAGCAGCTCATCTTGTTTATTAACATCTGAGTAGTGCTTGTTTTGTAAACAAGTTGTTTGTAAACAAGTTCAATGCCAGTGCCTGAGTGCTGTTGTGTAACAATATTCGCACTATAGGGTAAAACGCGGGTCTTGCTGAGGGAGGCAGTTTCAGTCAGTACAGACTATAGCACAGGGGGTAATGAACTCAATGAATGCAGGGTGACGATGAGCTAAACCTGTTATGCCTTTACCCAAATCTGCTCCTGCATGTGTGTCCATGTGACAGGCCAGTATAATGAAATCCCTCACTGGCGTGGATAAGCATATGACAGGTTATCCAACAACACATCATATAACAGCTCAACTTCAACTGCTTTTGCTTAGTTGGAATGAAAACCAACAACAACTCCAGACCTTTTGTGGAGATGATTAGTGACCCTTGGTTTAAGTCGTAATCTTACATTTCAGCGTAGCGTGATGTCTGAGCTTTTTTGGTTTTATAGGAGGGATGACCTTTCCTGATATGTGTGTGTGTGTGTGTGTGTGAGAGAGAGAGAGAGAGAGAGAGAGAGAGAGAGAGTGTGTGTGTGTGTGTGTGTGTGTGTGTTGTGTACACACACACAAGCGCAAGTATATAGATGTGGTCACATAAGAATTCTTACCTGAGTAACTCTTTCAGCTCACTGTGTTCCAGCACCACGGACAGCAGCTGCAGAACAGAGGGGCGGTCGTCTGTCTTCAGGGTGACCTTTCGCTGTGTTTCCTATATTTTACACTGTATAAGTACCCAAATATGAGTGGATGGATGGATAGATAGATATAAATGTCCAAATGTTTGTGGACACCCCTTCTTTAATTTGCACACATACAGCTTATCTACTACCTGTAAGGAAGTACTGGCAATAGAATAGGATTCTCTGGAGCCTGGTGGCATGAATTACATTTACATTTATGGCATTTACCTGACGCTCTTATCCAGAGCGACTTACAGGGTTACTCATATTACAGCGTTGGGCCAATGTAGTGTTAGGAGTCTTGCCCAAGGGTTCTTATTGGTGCAGCGCGGCATAGTCACCCAGACTGGGAATCAAACCCCGGTCTTCCACATGGTGTGGTAGCTCACTGGCAGGTAGTGGTGTTATCCGTTGCACCACACCAACACCAACCCACAGCAACATGAATCTATTGGCACCATGCCTGATGCCTGGTGTGGGCTAGAGGGGCATTAAGTCCCCTGGCATTGAGCTGCGGAGTAGTGGAGGAACTGTGTTCTCTGGAATGATGATGGAAGGTTTCTCAATACTTTTGGGATTAGTTGATGATGAGGTGAGATGGTGATCATACAACATCCTGACCTCACTAATGCTTTTGTCCCTGAATGTAATCAAATTCTCACAGCAATTCTCCAGATAGATAGATAAATAGACAGGTAGGTAGACAAACAGACAGATTTCTAATGAATTAATTGATTGATTGATCTGTCCATAGATCCATCCAGTGTGGTTTTACTAAGAACCGCAAACCAACATGTAAAGTCTGACTCAAGGCTCTAACCAACGAGGCCAATAATCTGCTTACGAGGCATCCTGATTACACCAGCAAAACAAATGAATCACCAGGTGTCTCAATACATTTGTCCACATAGTATAGATAGATAGATAGATAGACAGACAGGTCCACAAAGAGTGGCACCTTGAAGAACCACTAAGGTTCCCTCTTTCCATTCTTTCATTTAGGATAACCAGCAGAACAGCATATAATGTCTGTCTCGAAGTTCTAGACAATGAGGCCATGAATCTGCTTACGAAGCATCCTGATTACTCCAGCAACACAAATGAATTCATCAACAAGAAGGAAGAGTCTTCAGAAAAAATAACATCAGTAGCTCAGTGGACTCGTAAATGCTAAAAGTCATTAGTCACTGGAGAAGACCTTGTGCTCCTATCAAATAAATATGAGGGTACGTTATGGCCTGAACATCTGAACACTCTGAATGTACTCATTAAATATATCTGTGGGGGTCCGAGAAATGTTTTTTACATAGGAAGGTTAGACAACCCCCTGCCCTGAAGAACATTTCCTAGACCTCAATTCAGACTAATCAACTGAATGGGAGGAACCAGGAGTGGGTCTATTTTATGCAACATCTACATTGCATAAAATAGAAGAAAAGAAAAGGGTCAGAGAAAGCCTCAAGCAAATCACACAAACACACACTCAGAGATGGACACACACACACACATATACACTCCTGCTATCCTGTATATAGTTCCCTGGATGCACCTGCCTCCATCACTCACTGGCCCAGCCTCAGGTTGCTTCCTCCATCTTCGCCAAACATGTCAGCACCAGCTGCCTGGATCACTGGATAGGTCTCCATAACACACACACACACACACCCTCACATCCACACACACACTCTCTTCCCTGACTGCCTGGTTGCCTGCTAGTCCCTGCAACACCTTAGAACAGACCTTAAGTCGCTCGTTGGTAGACGTCTCCAGACGAAGTGGACATGGGCCCCTGGGTGGACTCGGATGCCAGAGAAAGAGAGAAGAGAAGAGAGGAGGTAAGACTAAGGGGATGTGATGTGGGAGCCGTGTACACTCTTAAAAACGCAGTATAAGCATCGTTCCTCTGAGCGCTACCAAAGAAGAACCACTTCTGCTTCTCTAAAGAACTTTCCATTGTTGTGGCTTCAGCTCAGGCTTTGAAGAACCATCAGATGTAGAGGTATGAAACCAAAAGTGGCTCTGATATTGCATTGCCTCTGAGATCACTTTTTGGGAACTTTTATTTTTAGGAGTGGAGATCCGACATGGGCAGGCCCACAGCTCTGTACAATTTAAATTTAGAGCTCCATCAGGCCACATTTAGTACAATAAGGGCTTGTTCATTAGTCAACAAGCTGAGAATTGTGTGCTAAGACACAGAACATGCTATGGTTCTCCTGAGATAGAGCCAGACACCCCTGTAGATGCAGATGATGTATTCCTGCTCATTTAAGGGCACATATCCTACACTTCTCCTGTATTTGTTTTCCCTGTGGTTCACTTATGAATCAATGAATCAAAATATTATGAATCAGACTATTGTACTGTGTGTCCATCCTCTCTTTATTACATTGTTACCGTGGCCTGAAGGCAGATGTATGTAAATGATGTGTTCTGCTTGGCTGCCCAGTATAGTGCCTCATTCTAAAAGTAGGGTTAGATAAAACGCTCCTTAAAAAATCAGCTTTAATGGGCGGAGCTTAATTCTTGTAGGCTGGATGGATGGTTGTATATGGGCCTCCAAGAGATGCTAAAAGAAGACAGAAGTGGGGGATGTTGCTGGCTTTTGGAAAATGGTGCAACTTTTCATTAAATGATTTGGTGAGGTTTAAATGACAGTTTATTCTTTAATTAAGAGTAATTCTATACACTCAACTAGCACTTTATTAGGAACACTACAATAATACTAGGTAATGGGCATTTGCATGCTTGAACAGACCTACTAAGCCTAGTAGTTAACAGGTGGGTCGAATCAGGTGTGCTCGAGCAACATAAGCAAATTCTGTGCAGGAATCCGGCACTGCAGGACTGGAGATGCCGACCCCTGAGTTGAGGCTTTCTCTCTTTACTCTCAAAACAGTCTCATTTCTTCATGGTGGAAACATTCCTTTTGGTCGATCTTGGTCAGCATGATGCCGTCACAAAATTCCTGCAGGTTTTTCAGCTGCAAATCTCCTGTTCAGCCACATCCCAAAGTGTTCTGTTGGATTCTGGTCCAGTGACTGGTCAGAAGTAGAAGTAGACATTAGAAGATGGGTGAATTGTGACGGGAGTGAAGGGATGCACATGGTCAGCAACAATACTCAAACAGTGGCTGTGGCATTCAAGCTCTGATTCACTGGTGTTAACGGTCCCCAAGTGCGTCCTTACCATTACCCACCTCCACCTTACCAAGACCATTACACCAACTTCACAAGGCAGGTTGGGTCCACGGATTCATGCTGCTGGAGTTACATCATTCAGAATCTACCATCTGTGTGCTTCAGCAGAAATCCAGGCTTTGTTTCTTCTTCAACTGTCCAGTTTCGGTGAGCCTGTGCTGAGCCACTGCAGCCTCAGCTTTCTGTCCTTGGCTGAAAGAAGTCGAATGTGACATTCTTCTGCAGTTGTAGCCCATCAGCATCAAGGCTGGACGTAGTGTTGTGCATACTGAGATGCTTTTCTACTCACCACAGTTCTACAGAGTGGTTTTCTGAGTTACTGTAGCCTTTCTGTCAGCTCCAACCAGTCTGGCCATTCTCTGTTGACCTCTCTTATCAGCAAGGTGTTTCCGCCTGCAGAACTGTCACACTTAAGAGAGTGTGCAATCCTATTTTTCCCAGAATTCTGACGGTGATGTGAACATTACCTGGACAGTACCTGAAGCTGCTGGCCTGTGTGTGCATGTTTTTATGCACTTTATGCAATGCTGCCACATGATTGGCTGAATTGCATTAATGAGAATGCATACAGGTATTCCTTATTCCATATTTGAATAATGTTTATAATAATTTAATAATAATAATAATAATAATAATAATAATAATACAAATAGACATAACCCATGTTAGAATATGTAGAAAATGATGAACACGTTAATATGTGTAGCATGTTTATAATGGTTGGTGTGGCGCAAGTGCCAGTGAGCTATCTCACCACGTGGGAGACTGGGGTTCAATTCCTGGTCTGGATGACTGTGCTGCGCTACACCAATAAGAGTCCTTGGGCAAGACTCCTAACACTACATTGGCCCACCTCTGTAATACCAGTAACCTTGTAAGTCGCTCTGGATAAGAGCATCAGCTAAATGCCATAAATGTAAATGTATAATTAAACGACCATCTCTGAATACTTTCCCCCCACATGTATATATTTTATGCTGTATTTGCATGTTTATTAAGTGTATGGTTCCTTTTTAACCAGCTTCCATTCAGACCTGAATCTCTGTTAAATGCAATAAAGCTAAACAAACACCTTTACATGTGTATTTGCTGGTTTATGCTTCCTCTTGAGCTTCCTCCTCCATGACCAATAATGTTTTAAGATGATTGGCTTTACCTGTTTTGGCCCAGTCTACAGCCAATAAGAGTGAGTGTTTTTGGAGTAGCTTGCTTGAATTGTGTGTTATTGTTTGAAATACAGATAATAATACAGAGATAATG
Organism: Salminus brasiliensis; assembly: GCF_030463535.1. Lineage (NCBI taxonomy): Eukaryota > Metazoa > Chordata > Actinopteri > Characiformes > Bryconidae > Salminus > Salminus brasiliensis. Next base: position 5,542,616 of record NC_132896.1, on the reverse strand, counting down.
GTGAATACATTGTGTTTCATATCAATAAAATATATATTTTCACCCTTTTTCAAGCTTAAGTTGACAATTTGACCGTAAGATGAAGGTTTTAAGGCTTTTTTGCCTTAATATGGTCAGGTAGGTCATGGGGGTAGGTCAGGACAGCTCCTGCGCCAGTTACTGAAACAGCAGGTGAGGCATGTTGTGATTGAGAAGGAGGTCAGTGGACAGTGCTGTCTCAGTTTAGCACAGCGTGTAAGGTGTTACTATGGAACGGTGCAGTCTATTTGCCATCTGGCTCTACAGAGGGTCAAAACATGCTATGTGGAGTCTAGGTCACTGGCAAAAAAAGAAACTTGCAGCTGTATGAATAAAATATGAGGATATTGCATTGTGGTGTGTAGTGGGGATTATAGTGCTTGGCCTAGACAGATGACCCTGATAGATGTGTTACTTATGCTTGTTCCTCTAAGTACAACCTTGTGAAGTATATTTTCATATAGAGTTCAGTAAAATCAGGTGAGTTTTATCTATGAAGTCTTAGTTTATGCATTAACACACAACATGAACAACAGCGGCTGTACTTTTAGTTTATATTAGCAATGCAGGTTGAGCGACCTGGCCGGAAAACCTGATCAGTCGGTCCTAATGATGGGAAGCTGTTATTACCCAAAATTAATTAAATTCAAAATTAATTAATTATTTGAAGACTAAAAGAAAATAGGACAGCTATGTATTGGCCAGAAAAAAAGTTCAGCTTCTCTATTGAATCAGGACTCCAGCTTTATTTAGAAATGTTGGATATGTTTTAGGTTTTAAATGACATCTGTTCTGATTGGCTGCCCTGCATTGAGCCTTATTCAAAACGCAGTCAGTGCTGAGATCTTATGTACAACATGAATCTTTATCTAAAAAAAGGATGTGTCCTAATTACATAGTTTATATCGCTGCTGTCCAATGAATATCATGTATTTTCATTTTTGCCCATTTTTACTTTTCTGTACACTGTGTCAATAATTCATTATTATATATATGCAAATAATGCATTAATGGACCAATAGGCTCAAAGTCTCAAAACCTCTTTGAATAAACTCTTATTATTTTATATTGACTTCTATTTAAAGTTAAGTGAATTTTTGCCTTCTTCTGTAAAAGTTGATATATATATATATTAATTTACTGACCCGTTGCTATGCCAACATAAGTCACTGCAAGTTTTAGGCTGCCGTCGCTGCTGCACTTGTATCGTTATCTGCCTTTTATTTTTCCAGATACGAGTTTCTCCTCCCTTTCTTTTTCACATTACATTGTAGGATAATAGTGTCCATCGATTTCTGAGTATGCATTATGGATATTTGAATACACTCAACTTTTAGTTGAGTAGTTTTAGTTAGTTAGTATTAGTAATTAGTACACAGTTGGGACATACCCTATAACTTGTAGGCTGGATTGATGAGTATATATATATATATATATATATATATATATATATATATATATATATAATTATTATTATTATTGTTATATTATTATATATAATATATATTATATATTGATGAGTATTGACTTTCATTTAAAATTCTGAAGGTCTTCTCCAGTAAAGTTAACATTTCTGAGATACACAGTGTAAAAACTGGGGTGTAAATAGTAGATGTAGAAATATTACTGAAAATGAAAATAAACAAATTTGAAAATGTGAATTTTGGGCTGTTTCTCTGTGATACTGGTCATTTAATATAATAGTTAACCCATGAAACACTTGAAATTTTTAAGTGACTCTAAGGCATTATTTGCTTTAGGTAATGATATACAGTACCCAGCACTTTAATCAATACCACTAAAACTGATCATCAGTATTATTGTGTGAGATCAGTATCCGCATACCAGTACAGACAACACCACTTCTTTATAAAAAGGAGATTTACAGGAAGAGAACGGCAGAACTCGATGCAGCAAAGACTCAAAGCTCTCTCTCTCTCTTTCTCTCTCTCTCTCTCTCTCTTTCACTCTGTCTCTCCATTCTTCCACTCATCCTCTCTACAACAGCGAGCAGAGTAGGAGCCCAAAATACCCAGTACTGCCGCCTCCCTCCAGACTTATATGTATGAAAGAGGAGTGCTGAGACAAACAGGCAAGAAATAACCCTGCAGTACAGCACTTACTGTATGCCTATCTGAGCTATACGGATATATCTCCGGCGTGAATTTCTGCCTCTAACTCGAGGCTTATTTTTCAGTCCTTAATAGTCCGTGGCTACTGTGAATTATACGCTATCCACTACAAAAGGCCCACATACCAGCCAACATGCTCATGTGAGGCTTACATGGGTGGACCGTGGGCTAGGTGGGTTTGTACATACTTTGTCACTTGGGTTTTTTCAAATGGGCTCGTGTTACAGACCACTTTAATCTTACATGGGTCCCATCTAGGCCCCATATGCAGTGTACAACCCAGAAAGGGCCCGTTCTTAACCCCTATTGGTCACTGGTGGGCATCCATTTGAGGGACCAACATGAAACCTGATGACAAAACCTTTTGGTTTCTAGTTGGGCTACCCCTATGGGCCCACATGGACATGTTAGCTGGGTACAGACTTTTAACCCTTCACCGAGATTGTTGGGAATTTGGGTATGGGGATGAGGTCTCCCGACCTCACTAAAGCTAGGTTAAAGAAGGGTTAAGGCCTAGATCAGGGCCTAGATCAGGTAAAGTGTAATGGTGTTTTGATATACCCATAAGTGACTGTGCATTTCCATGATGGCCAATTTCCTGTTTACCCACATTATGTCGAAGTAATGCATGTCTACGTTTTCTCTCTGGAAACTAATGAACATGTGTTTAGTGTAACTAAAACTTTAATCTCAAATATCAGGACAAGCTGCAAAGCTCATACATTAATTGATTGGGCCAAGCTTCCGGCTTCTGCCACTTTATAGCCACACTCATCCAGTCTGCCAGTATCTTGTGACTAATCCCGTCAGCCGCCATAACGCAACACTGTCTCCCTGCCAGAACATGACCTTATTGTCACCTGGACGGCTCAGGCCTATTCAGTGCAGACACCTCAGCTGCTACAGATGCTGTGGAGCGCTGTGTCTGCCAGCCAGGCCATTACCCAGCAGCCTGTGTCAGTCACTCAGCAGAGGATACCAATATCCTGCTGGCAGCTGCCTTGGTGTTAGCATTAGCATTAGTGTTAAAGCACTCAGCCTCTGCAGGATGTGCAGTGGAAATGCAGCGGGGCTGGCAAAGTGAGTAGATTTAGCTCTGAAACATGTTAGGAGTTAAGCAAGTCAGCAGCTGGATGTCTTTATGAAACCATCAGCAAGTCCTTGTAGCACCAAGGTAGAAATTGAAGCTGTTCTTTACTTTAAAGAATGTCAGAGAGCTCATATCCTACATTCTGAGGCCCAGTTATGGCACATGCATAGATTTAAGCTCATAATTCAGGTTGATCTGAGAGGCTCTGCAGAGTAAGATGCTGAAACCATGGTCTGAAGATCACAAGTTTGAGCTTGCCATCAGCAGTCAGAGCCTGAGAGAGCACAATTGGCTATGGATGGGTAGATGCTGCCCTCTCTCCTCGCCACTGCCATTGTAATGCTGCCGTCTGTTAGCTGATGTATTAAAGCTGGGGATTCACCGCTTTCCGAGCGCATTGGCTGCCTAGTGATGCTGCATTGCCGGCAGATTACAGAATGGGCTACTCTTTCAGCAGGGTATAGAACTATGGAGTGGGGAGTGAATGGCAGGTTTTGAAGCTTTAACAATTGCAGATCCGTAGTTTTTTCTGTGGTATGGGCCCTTTAATGTAAGTTGGTTTTGTTCCAAGCCATTTTGGTGCATTTCTATTGGTCCATTTATCACAAAACATTCACACAATCAAAAATTCTGCTTTCATATGGTTTAAAAAAATAATCCAAACAGAATTAAATTAAAAAGTATACTTCAAAAAAACTGTCCATGAAATCTTTGAAAGGGCAGCTCTTACATAACCATCCTCTTACAGACTCCTAATGATGGCCTGTGTTAGTTCAGCCAGGATGTCGACAGTAAAACTTGTTAAACACATTCACACACATTCTCAGCTGACCGCAACTACTCAGACCCACTTAGTCCTGTTTGAGTGGCGCACACACACCTTCTTCTCAGCCCTCTGATTCTCCTGCAAGGCTCCACTGAGACGAACATGATACCTCTAGGAAATGGCTGAGATTGCATTATGAAGGGCAGAGCTAACTTTCCCCACTCTTTCTTGGTGTTGGAGCTATCTAAGTGCTGCGGCGGAGCCCGAAAGCCTACGTGTGCTCGCCGGGGGATAGGATTTCATCTATGTGCCTCGCAGATGTTTGTCAGCGTCCCGGGGTGGGCGGGGGCTGGTGGTGGTAGGGAATGGGAGCAGCAAAGGGGAGGAAATATGACAGCTCCGGTGGATTCGTCTCCAGGAGACGGTAGTAGGGAGGGAGGGGAGACCAAAAGGAACTAGTAATGGCTGCTCCTCTGGGCTCTTAAAGGGGCTCATCTGACAGGGATGGGTCTACGCAGCCCTCCCCTGATACCCCTCGGAGCAGGAAGAGGAAGACAGCACTGAGAGCCCCCGTAAACTCAGTCTCCGGCTCAGGATGGATCCCTTGTGGTGTCCTCGCCGCATGCTGGTGAGCTCCCCCTGCACTCGCATCCGCCCATTTCTCCCCAAGACTGAGTCAGGCTCCTGGAGCAGAGAGCTAAAGCCGAGCACCTGAGGAGTCATCGAGAACTCATGCAAGTTTAAGAACAGCGGAAAAGGTGCAGAGCACCAGCTGAGACTTCTTCAAGCTTCAGAAGCTCAGAGCTTTTGTAGCCTCCTACCTGTTTGTGGTCTCGGGGCAGAGGATCGATTGGGCATTTGGAGATGAGTGTCATCCTGAGAGGTGAAGCCTGAAGGAGAGAGTTGTAGAAGTCTGGGTGGAGTGGATGGCTCTCGAAATGAGGGACACTCTGGTTAATTAGTCAGCTGTCCAGGAGACCTGAGGATTACATGGTCCAGGACTGAAGAGGAAGGCGAAGGCCGAAGCAGCATGGACTGGGAGCCCTGTCATGTGGGAAGATGGGACTTCACCGACCTGCTGTGGCTTTGAGTGCCTCCGGAGCTACTGGGGCAGCCAGAACCGCAGGAACCGGAGGGTACAGCCACAGGTAAAGAGGGACTACCAACAAACTCTACTGTCTTGTTGAAACTGTAATCAGAAATGGCTGACAGAGAACCACAGCTGAAGCAGGGCCGGGCATGACTTTACTAACAGAGCACATGGCAAATGTCATTTATTTTTTTTCACTATGTGTTTTTCCTCAGTTGCAGTCGTACTAAACAGTGTCCTGTGAGCCTGAATGTGTCTTAGACTGTATTTATGTCATTCAGGCTCACCCAGAATGCATTGTTTCATGACCATTTTTTAAACTCTCTATATCTTATAGAAATAAACAAGCTGTTTTACTGCTGTTCCCTTAACAACGGTTCATGTAAATGTCCTCTGCTCTGATTGACTGACCTGTGTTGGGCCTTATTAAACAAACAAACAAACAAAAAAACAGCCAGTATGTAAATAAGCTCTGTTCTGATTGGCTGTCCTGTCGTTTGCCTTGTTCAAAAAAGCAGCCCAGAACATGAGAGCACAAGAGGGCATGTCACAGAATGGACAGCTAGTGTTCTCCTCCAAGCGTGTTGAGCTGTTGTGACCTAGATAGTAGATGGAACCTTTTCACTACTAAAATATCCCTATTTTAGTGGCCTGATAGGTCCGGAATCGATCTTGTAAAACTATCAGAATATCAGAACTGTCAAAGAGGATGTTTCGTTTCTGTGCCTTTAAATAAACATGCATGATAATGTCCTCTGTTCTGATTGGCTGCCCTGTGATGATTCAAAAAACAGCTTGTTCTTCTAATAACTTCTAATAACTTCAATGTGAATGGATGGGGCTACACTGCATTATTATTATTATTATTATTAGTAGTAGTAGTAGTAGTAGTGGTTGCAGCAAAAGTAGCAGTAATAGTATTGCAAGACAAACATATTCACCGTTAGCTTCACCAAGGCTGAAGAGCCTTGCTCAAGGCACCAAGGAGACCATGTTTTGAACCCACAACCCTGTCATCAATAGCCCAGAGCTCTAACAGCTGAGCCACCACTAGTAGTGGTAGTAGTGGTGGTAACAGAAGTAGTAGTAGGAAGAGTGGTAGTAGTGGTAGTAGTAATAGTAGAAGTAGTGATAGTAGGGGTAGTAGTAATAGTAGTAGCAGTAATAGTAGTGGCAGTAATAGTAGTGGTAGTAATAGTAGTGGTAATAGTAGTAGTAGTAGTAGTGGTAATAGTAGTGGTAGTAGTAATAGTAGTAGCAGTAGTAGTGGTAGTGGTAATAGTAGTAGTCATAGTGGTAGTAGTCATAGTAGTAGTAGTGATAGTAGTGGTAGTGATAGTAGGGGTAGTAGTCGTAGTAGTGGTAGTGATAGTAGGGGTAGTAGCAGTAGTAGTGGTAGTAGCAGTAGCAGTACTACTAGTAGTAGTAGTAGTGGTAGTAGTAGTAGTGGTAGTGGTAGTGGTAGTAGTAGTAGTAGTAGTAGTAGTGGTAGTGATAGTAGTGGTAGTAGTAGTAGTAGTAGGAGTAGTAATAGTAGCAGTAGTGGTAGTAGTAGTAGTGGTAGTGGTAGTAGTGGTAGTGGTAGTAATAGTAGTAGTCCTCAGACACAAAACAGTAAAACAGTAGTGGTAGTCATAGTGGTAGTAGTAGTAGTAGTAGTAGTAGTGGTGTTAGTGGTAGTAGTCATAGTAGTAGTAGTGATAGTAGTGGTAGTGATAGTAGTAGTAGTGGTAGTGGTAGTGATAGTAGTGGTAGTAGTAGTGGTAGTGGTAGTAGTACTAGTGGTAGTAGTAGTAGTGGTAGTGGTAGTAGTAGTAGTGGTAGTGATAGTAGGGGTAGTAGTCGTAGTAGTGGTAGTGATAGTAGGGGTAGTAGTAGTAGTAGCAGTAGCAGTACTACTAGTAGTAGTAGTAGTGGTAGTAGTAGTAGTGGTAGTGGTAGTGGTAGTAGTAGTAGTAGTAGTGATAGTAGTGGTAGTAGTAGTAGTAGGAGTAGTAATAGTAGCAGTAGTGGTAGTAGTGGTAGTGGTAGTAGTGGTAGTGATAGTAGTGGTAGTAGTAGTGGTAGTAGTAGTAGTGGTAGTGATAGTAGGGGTAGTTGTCATAGTAGTGGTAGTGATAGTAGGGGTAGTAGTAGTAGTAGTGGTAGTAGCAGTAGCAGTACTACTAGTAGTAGTAGTAGTGGTAGTAGTAGTAGTGGTAGTGGTAGTAGTAGTAGTAGTAGTGATAGTAGTGGTAGTAGTAGTAGTAGGAGTAGTAATAGTAGCAGTAGTGGTAGTAGTAGTAGTAGTAGTGGTAGTGGTAGTAATAGTAGTAGTCCTCAGACACAAAACAGTAAGTGCCAAAACATGCAAATTGAAACTTCTTATCATTTCAGTGTGAGTGGGCGGGGCTAAACTGCTATGTAATATTAGTAATTGTAATAGTAGTGGTTATAGCTGAAGTAGCAATACTAGTAGTAGTTGTAGTAGATAGTACAGCAATAGTAGACTTCATCTTATACGTTGTTGTTATTATTATTATTATTATTATTATTATTATTATTATTATTACTACTACTACTACTACTTGTCTTCAGTGGCAAATTCAGAACAAATGTTATGAAGTGCTTCTTTTACCGTGTCATTACCATGGCTAGCGTCATATGAGGAGTAAATGCATAAGAGTTTCATTAAGGAGCTGTTGTTGCTAATCAGGGGGTTATATATGAGGTGAACACAAGCTCTGCATTGACACGGATGACATAAGTCGCTTGTGTTGTGTGTGTGTGCGTCCGTGTGTGTGAGAGTACATACGTATTGCATGTGTGTCGTCTCTGAGCCACACTGTGCTGAAGGGGCACTCCATCAGGAACAGTTCATCCCCTCGGCTTCCTCTGATTACTGGAGAGCCTCAGGGTTACATAACAGGAACCCTAATCATAATCAGCCGCGGCTTTTCTTCATCTCTGCTCCTAATTTGTCCTGAGAGCATTTCTCCTTCCCATATTCCTTTCCTTCATTCCGTCTCCCTCTACAACTACCTCTCTGTCTAGGAAGCAATTACTCACAGAGGAAAATAGCTTACATCTCTTATGCTAATGTGAGAGAGGTGCTGCTCCTGTCCCAGAGGCACTTTTCAGTTGTACAGACATGCTTAATAACAATGTTAGACAAAAACAGGTGAAAATTAAATGTATGTGAACTTGGACTGAATGCATATGTGCATGGATAACACTTTAATAAATGGGTAATTAATAAGTTTATAAATATAAATTCATTAAGAAATAAAGATTTGTGGCCTATTAGACTGTTTTCTACATGAAGCTTAATGCCTTAAGCTTAATAAGATATCCAATCTTCAAAATATTGCCTTGACGGATACATGCTACCACCTCACATTACATCTACTATAGGTATGCACAAAATTAAAGGCCCATATCCTATGGATTTCATGTATTGTATAGTGTTGGCTCCTGTCCATAATCCTAATATTGCTAAAGGTAAATGAAAGTCAGGAGTCACCTGTTCATTGTTAGCAACATTAGCATCTAATATAGATCCACTTATAGCTTCTGTGAGGGTTTATGAGCTATTCGTGCTTCCATTTGTACATTTTCCAACCTCGCTTCATCCCATAGAAACAAACAGGCTGCTTTTGTCACAGTACCTTAAAAACTGAATATGTAAATGACCCCTGTGCTAATTGGTTGCCATGTAATGTACCTCATTCAGACAAAAAAGCAGCCTGGGCTTCATTTTCATATACACCATCTGGACAAAAGTATTGGGACACCTGCTCATTCATTGTTTTTTCCAAAATCAAGGGAACTGAAAAAGAGTTTTTTCTATCCTTTGTTGGAGTGACCAGGGAAGAATGCTTTCTACTAGATTTTGGAGGGGAACTGCTGTGAGAATTTGATTGCATTTAGTGACAAAATTAACAGCGAAATCAGGATGTTGGATGATAATCACCACCCTACCATATCTCCAATTCCCCAACTTCTGAGAATTTCCCCACTGCGGGACTAATAAAGGATTATCTTATCTTAACTCATCCCAAAAGTATTGGGTGGAGCAGCATCCATCATTCCAGAGAACACACACAGTTCTTCCACTGCTCCACAGCTCAATGCTGGGGGGCTTTATACCCCTCTAGCCCACACCTGGCATTAGGCAGCATGGTGCCAATAGGTTTATGATGTTGATCTGCTCCAGAGAGAGTCCTATTCTGTTGGCAGTAATTCTCTACAGGGTCTAGCCAAGCTGGAGCTGACAGTTTAACAGTGCTTACACACTACATCAGACTCCAGAATGGCAACTTTATGGGAGAAGAACAAGAGCAAGAACCTTCTCAACTTTCAGAAAAGGCCATTTTGGGGGATTTCAATGTAAAGAACAACCACCAGATTCACATTATGTCATACAGTGAAAAATGGCAAAATTCAATGAGGTTCTCCTTGTATATACGAACGATTAAACCAAATTAAGAGCCACTGAAGCTCTGTGTGAGTCACTGTTGTTCTGTAGAGTCTGTCCATTCACTGGGTTACCTACAACAGCATGACGCATTTTGATGCAAGAGGCCACTTCAGCATGTGCTCAAATAAAGGAGCAGCCTGCTTTTCTTTTGTATTGACCAAACGGTCGCGTCTGTAGCCAGTTATTACGCACACGCCGAGCTCATTGACTCAGTCTGTGGTGGTGGTCTTTGTGAGTCATTTGTTTTTAACTCCACATGTAACACCGACTCTCCCTCCGCCAGCTCGTTATATATATGCAGTGGAGGCTCTGTGGAGAGAGGAGGTGTGTTGCAAAGGAGGGTTCATGGCCTTTTTCTATTTTTGTCACTCGGGGTGGCATGTGATTCATCTTCTGTAGGCAATAGTGTGAATTGTGCAGGAAAAAATGAGCCACAGTTCAATGCTCCTGCTGCATTTCCCGCTCCATTATGAAAACGGCTGATTACAGTCTGAAGGCTGTATCCCTATACAGAAATCTGATATACAGCAATATATAGATTATAGATTAAATACAATTATATATGACATATTAGAACATGTGGGATTTCTATATAGTCAACAAATAGTTGTTGTCATGCAAAAACCTCGAATCTCCATTTTTGCTGGCATAGTGTGAATCTGGCAGTTGTGTTTTTATCACTGAGTCAAACATTTCATGATGAATGGACCAATAGAAATGCTCCAAAATCTCGAGATTTTGATTTTTTTAAGTATTACAATATTGCAATATGTGTCCAAACAATTATTCTTACACATACAGCCAGGACCAAAAGTATTTGGACAGTTGCAATTTGTGCCTTAAGAACCTCTTGGGTTGCTTTTACTGTATGTTGAGGGTCATTATCCACCTGATCTGTGAAGCACCATCCTTCAGTTTTGTTTAGCATTTGACTAAATCAGAGCAGAGTTCATCCTGTTGCCTCTATCTGCTGACAGAGGTAGATGGTCATGTGGTGTATTTAATTCCTCAACTCCATACCATTTCTTCAGGCCTATGAACATCTGCATAGCCAATAAATACACCACAGCCACACCATCAATAATCACCAGTTCCATTGGCAGCTATACTTGCCTATGGTATAACAGTGCCTCCACAATGTTTGACAGATGATGTAGTATTTTTACGTTCATGACCTCTACCTTTATCTCCACGCACTCCATCTTGATTTCACTTGTCCAGAAACTCTCGCTCCAGTACTTGGCAGGCTTTTTAATTTATTTTTAGTTTTCTTAGTTTTTCCGTAATTTGTCATGAAACAACGAGGGAACAGGTCACGTCTGGCCATGAACCTGCTTTGAAGCCTATGAAAATGAAGGGGTGGGGTGGGGGGTGTCTACACATCTTGGTTGCTTTATTTCAAATCTATTATGAAGGTGCACAGAGACAAAGGGACAAAATAATATGGACAAAAGTATTGGGACACCTGCTCATTCATTATTTCCTCTAAATCAAGGGTATTGTCCTGCTTTTGTTGGAGCAACTGTCTCCACTGTCCAAGGAAGAAGGCTGTCTACTAGCCTTTGCTAGAACATTGCTATGAGGATTTGATTGCATTCAACGACAAGAGCGTTAGTAAAGTCAGGATGTTGGCTGACCACCACTGCACCTCATTCCAAAAGAACTGGACGGAGCACCATCATCATTCCAGAGCTCACAGTTCCACTGCTGGGCTGGGGGGCTTTAATCTCCTCTAGTCCATGCCTGGTATTAGGCATAGTGCCAGTCTATTGGCAATACTTTTCTACAACTTCAAGTCGAATATGTCTATATATGTGCAGATATGGACATATCATATTAGATTTCCTTGCCGGACTTCTCTGACTGGCTCTGCGCTCTACAGTTTGGAGATCCCCTTCAAACCCAAGCCCACATTCCCATCCAGCCCTCATTGTGCACCGGTCATCTCTGGACGCGTTGAATTACGCACAGTGACGATGTAGTGATAGGCCAAATTTATGAGTCTCGCTTTGGGCCCATGTCACTCACTGACAGCTGGAAGCTGAACTGAAGAGAGGAGGAAGCCAGCAGCCAGTTAGCTGTGGAGGCGGTGCTGTGGCGAGGCAAAACGAGACTCATGAGGCGAGCAGCATACCGAGTCCAACTGAGACATGCGTACTTGTCGTGCTGAGGGTCTCCTCGTGTTTCAGTCCCCGCTACACCAAGGGACAATGTGCCATAACGCTTAGAGAGATACACAGACACAGTCACAGACACAGAGTGCCATGCCTTGGGTAAGCAGATGTAAACATAGGCTGTCTATATAGAGCAGGGGAAGCCAAGAACCGTCAGCTGGAAAGCCTGAACAGGTGGCGCGTCTCAGGACATACGCGTCAAAGCAGGCAGACTAACAGCTTGCCCCTTTTCTTAATCTCCTGCTGACGGAAGCTTTTCGGACCCCTCTTCGGCCGTGCTCACCAGATCCTCGTCAGTTGGGAAGTTGCTGTCCTGCGGAGGTGTTCTTCTGAGGTTCTTCTGAGGACCTCCTTCACATTCCGCTTCGACTTCGGATGCTGTCGAGGATGCGTCTGCTCCAACTGTCCACTTGGACTTCGTAGTGGTGGACGTCTCTCTCCGTTGTCTTGTCCAGTCCACGTGTTTCGAGAGTCAGAAGAAGAAGAGTCAGAAGAGAGGAGGCATGTTTCCCGAAATCAACACCAAGGTAACGTTACTGGCATTAGACTGCTTTAAAGGCACGAGGCATCACAGATCAGATTTATTCATTAATCAATAATCTTTAAAACATCTCGTCGTGGTTGGGTTTAGTCAGGTAGGAATGACACTTGAGTGGACGGGAACATTGTAAGAGAGAGAGAGTGTGTGTGTGTGTGGGGGGGGGGGGGCATTACAAGGCTATGGCTATTTCAGTGGGGCTCTTTTTAGACTCTTTATTGCTGAGGATGCTGTTGGAGGGCACAAACTGCTGGATTCTGCCAGCTAGAGTCCTCATTTGTACCTGAATCAAACTCAGTGAAACCACTGTGGTAAAGGCTGGAGTTGGAGTGAAGTCCAGTGTGCACGGACGCGTGTCTGCTGTGGACAGTATTTGAATAGTTTTTGTCCTGCGGTGTTCAGTGTCTTGTGTTTTCCTGTGGTGTAATATTATTAACGTCTGTCATTTTGTCATGCTGTGAATTGTCTGTATTTACCACTTTCTGTTCAGTAGTGTTCAGCGGTTATTTTGCCCTGTGGTGTTCATCATCTATCATTAAATATTTATTAACATTTCAATATTACTATCCTTTGGTGCAAAGCCTCTGTCAGTTTGTTCAGTAGTGTTCAGTGGCTATCGTCGTCTATGGTCCTGTGATGTCTATCATCTAGTATTCAATAAAGTCTGTTCAGTAGTGTTTAGAAATGATCAGTTTTGGTGTTGTTCTGTCCTTTTGTCCATGGTGTTCAGCGTCTATCCTTTTCTCCCATGGTGTTCAGCGTCTATCCTTTTCTCCCATGGTGTTCAGCATCTATCATTTTCTCCCATGGTGTTCAGCATCTCTCATTTTCTCCCATGGTGTTCAGCGTCTGTCCTTTTCTCCCATGGTGTTCAGCGTCTGTCATTTTCTTTTATGGTGTTCAGCGTCTATCATTTTCTCCCATGGTGTTCAGCGTCCATGGTTCTCCCATGGTGTTCAGCGTCTATCATTTTCTCCCATGGTGTTCAGCGTCTATCATTTTCTCCCATGGTGTTCAGCGTCTATCATTTTCTCCCATGGTGTTCAGCGTCTATCATTTTCTCCCATGGTGTTCAGCGTCTGTCATTTTCTTTTATGGTGTTCAGCGTCTATCATTTTCTCCCATGGTGTTCAGCGTCCATGGTTCTCCCATGGTGTTCAGCGTCTATCATTTTCTCCCATGGTGTTCAGCGTCTATCATTTTCTCCCATGGTGTTCAGCGTCTATCATTTTCTCCCATGGTGTTCAGCGTCTATCATTTTCTCCCATGGTGTTCAGCGTCTGTCATTTTCTTTTATGGTGTTCAGCGTCTATCATTTTCTCCCATGGTGTTCAGCGTCTATCATTTTCTCCCATGGTGTTCAGCGTCTGTCATTTTCTTTTATGGTGTTCAGCATCTACCATTTTCTCCCATGGTGTTCAGCATCTCTCATTTTCTCCCATGGTGTTCAGCGTCTATCATTTTCTCCACTGGTGTTCAGCATCACTCATTGTCTCCCATGGTGTTCAGCGTCCATCATTTTCTCCCATGGTGTTCAGCGTCCATCATATTCTCCCATGGTGTTCAGCATCTCTCATTTTCTCCCATGGTGTTCAGCATCTCTCATTTTCTTCTATGGTGTTCAGCGTCTATCATTTTCTTCTATGGTGTTCAGCGTCTATCATTTTCTTCTATGGTGTTCAGCGTCCATGGTTCTCCCATGATGTTCAGCGTCCATGGTTCTCCCATGGTGTTCAGCATCTCTCATTTTCTTCTATGGTGTTCAGCGTCTATCATTTTCTTCTATGGTGTTCAGCGTCCATGGTTCTCCCATGGTGTTCAGCGTCCATGGTTCTCCCATGGTGTTCAGCATCTCTCATTTTCTTCTATGGTGTTCAGCGTCTATCATTTTCTTCTATGGTGTTCAGCGTCCATGGTTCTCCCATGGTGTTCAGCGTCCATGGTTCTCCCATGGTGTTCAGCATCTCTCATTTTCTCCCATGGTGTTCAGCATCTCTCATTTTCTCCCATGGTGTTTAGCATCTCATTTTCTCCCATGGTGTTCAGCATCTCTCATTTTCTCCCATGGTGTTCATTGTCCATCATATTCTCCCATGGTGTTCAGCATCTACACATTTTTTAAAATATTTGTAAAAAAAAAAAAAAATTTAATTTAAATTGTTTATTGTTTATTTTAGATTAGTTTATTTTGTATAGTGTACTTATGTTAATAGGCTCACATTTTATATTCATTTTTTTATAGTTATACAAAATAATCCAATGTAATCAAATCTTGATATTTGAGATTTTATGATGCACTGAATCAGTTACTACAGAATTGGAATCAAATGAAATTGAATCATTTTGAGTTCAGAAATATAAACTTTTAGTATTTATCATTTAATTTAAAAATGTAAACTCAAGAAGTTGTGTCCATCTGATTAAACCACTTAATAATAATTTAATAATATCCATTTTTATTGTACTGAACCCGCGGTACAGTTGTTAAGGACAGTTACCTGTGTCCGAATCTCAGTCTGTGTTCTTGTCTGTACTTGTGTTCCTGTGTTCTTGTGAAACGTCATCAGTTTCAGCCCAAGAAAAAGCTCACATCTAGCCAAGTACCGCCCGAACGCCCGCATGTGTTCTTAATCCGCCCGTGTTATCAAGGACGCATCAGGGCGTGACTTGTGTGGACTTGGCACAGCCAGATATCCCAGAATCAATTTCGCACCAAACTGCTGTTCCAATTTCACAAATTACCGTACAGCACCCTCCCGTCCTTGGGTCGAGTCAGACTTGCCAAGTCAGCACTACCAAGTACACCAGTCTGAGTTTGGCATACTCTGTATTGAGACTCCCCCTTAGCCTGCTGCCGTTCCTTGAAAGCAGCATTATGTGAGAAAGGGTATTTCCCGCTCTTGGGCTCCCCCTACAGCTGGAGAGTGTAATTCACTTGTACTCCACTGCAGTAAATACAAATCGTGCTTTGGGCGCACTACCTCATGAACAGCTGTACACATGCATTTCTGGACAAGCTAAACAGAGATACAGAAGCAGCAGCTGAAGGTAGAGAAGCATGAAGTGGACTAAGCCGGTAGAGTAATACTACAGGATTTTACACTAATATGTACTCGGGTTATGCAGCGTTACTCGCCACTCTCCCTATTACAGTCAGTGGAGCATCACTATGATTCTGAAGCTGTGTGTAGCACATATGAACACAAACATCCTTTACTTTGTGTCTGCATTATTGGTAAGCAACCCTTATTGGAAGGCCGAGTTCAGTGACCTTCAGTGCCAGGCTATGAAATTCAGCCAGGTCTCCTCTGTCCATGGGCTGTTAAAGAGATGCCTTACGTACATTAAAGTCTCTGCTCCTCGGTATAGTGCGTTTTTCAGTGTAGTATGCCAATTATGCACAGCTAAGTAGCTTAGAACACTTCACTAGCTGGGATAAAAGGTACCTCCTGCACTTTACACACTGACCCACATAGCAACTTCAGCACTGAGGTAAAGTGAGTGTGCAGAAAAGCAGCGCCAGTGTTAATATTTGAATGTGTTTTGAGTCTCTGGCTCACGTTCCACAGCTGACCCGACACCACCTGAATATCTGCTCTCGCCTCGCCGAATGGACCTATTCTGTCTCTGCTCTGTTAAAATGAAAAGCTGGATCAACTATAAATACGCTTCCATTTATCACGTTAAAATTAGACGTGATCAAATCAAGGGCGCATTTTAAAGGGCCAGTACCCTGCTTTTTGTCCAGTATTGTATTGATGGGGGTTGTTTTTGTGGTCATTTTTACATGACCATTTCCCAGCCTAGCTCCCAGCTCGCTAAACTGACTGTTCCCTTTTAGGTGACTGGAACTGGCTTGAATGAGCGGTGCTAAACTGCTGTGGGAATGAGTTGATATTCTGTTACATCATGAAAATGTTTGTAGACACCCCTTCTAATGAATGCATTCAGCTCCTTTTAGTTGCACACATTGACACAGATGTGCAAATGCACATACATATTTTGTCTAGTTGTAGCTTGGAGCATGATGTCAACCCAGTGTTGGATTTTGACAGATATGTGAATTTGATTTCCAGTTAAATTAACATCTGTCTAATGTTGGAGCTTAATGTCAACCCAATGTTGGACTTTGACGGATATGTGAATTTGATTTCTGATTAAATTAACATCTGTCTAATGTTGGAGCTTAATGTCAACTCGATGTTGAATTTTGACAGATATGTGAATTTGATTTCTAATTAAATTAACATCTGTCTAATGTTGGAGCTTAATGTCAACTCGATGTTGAATTTTGACGGATATGTGAATTTGATTTCTGATTAAATTAACATCTGTCTAATGTTGGAGCTTAATGTCAACTCGATGTTGAATTTTGACGGATATGTGAATTTGATTTCTGATTAAATTAACATCTGTCTAATGTTGGAGCTTAATGTCAACACAATGTTGGATTTTGACGGATATGTGAATTTGATTTCTGATTAAATTAACATCTGTCTAATGTTGGAGCTTAATGTCAACACAATGTTGGATTTTGACGGATATGTGAATTTGATTTCTGATTAAATTAAAATTTGTCTAATGTTGGAGCTTAATGTCAACTCGATGTTGAATTTTGACAGATATGTGAATTTGATTTCTAATTAAATTAACATCTGTCTAATGTTGGAGCTTAATGTCAACCCAATGTTGGATTTTGACGGATATGTGAATTTGATTTCCAATTAAATTAACGTCTGTCTAATGTTGGAGATGGGTGTCAAACCAATGTTGGATTTTGACGGATATGTGACTTTGACTTTCAGTGAAATCTAATGTTTGTCTAAGTTTGGACATTGGTGTCAACCAAATGTTGGACTTTGACGGACACGTGACTGTGATTTCCAATGAAATTCAATATCTGTCTAACGTTGGAGCTTAATGTCAACCCAGTGTTGGATTTTGATGGATATGTGACTTTGATTTCCAACCAAAATGTAACGTTTGGTAAAGTTGTGTTTTGTCATCAAACCTGATTTTCATTTTCAACTTAAATTCAACGTCTGTCCCATATTGTAGTCCAACGTACCTGCTGGGATGGGCCCTCAGATTTTCCTTACCTTTCACACATATCCTATCATGACCTCTTCCCAAAGCCTCGTGTTTGAATGAATCCCAGCATCTCTCTCCAGCTTACCCCCCTTTGGAGCAGACATCAGTCCGAGCCAAATTCCATTTCCATGTTTCAAAACATGTACATAAGCGCATGGATTAAGGGTGCAAAAACCACTTAAGTCCTGCGGCATGTGTGGATTGGATCACCTCATTGTGTGTCTCCTGATAAGCTTGTCCACTTAAAAAAACGAACTGCTGGGCATATGTCTGGGCGAGTGTCTGTATCCTCCCTTTGTGACCCCTTTTTTTTAAGCAGTCAGGTCAACTCTTAGGCTAACTGTCAAGCCTTTAATGAGCTAGGACAGGTCTATAAGAGCATACACCACTAAACACTATGCAGGGTTGTGGCCACCCAGGTTTGGGCATTGACAGATTGTGTGAGCCAGGGCAGCGCCCAGCTGGACTGGACCTTTTAGCCAGTCCATATGTTGTCTGTCATCACTATAGACACGCTGTCCACATGATTAAGACAAACGCAAGGCTGTTTCGTCAGCTCAGCATGTGCCAAAGTCCAGCACCGTGACCAATCAGAGGAGCGGCAGCCCCTTTGATACCCCTGATCCCTCAGCTTACTGACAGCAAATGAGGCCTTGCTAAGAGAGTACAGATGGAGCTGTTGAGGGGTGCTTTCTATAGGAGATTCCCATTTGAAAACGTGCATTGCTTGCTGCACTCCAGCTTCACTGTAAAGCTGGATTCTCAGCTGTACTCGGGTGCAGGACACAGACAGGCTTGCCTGACTTGAGATGGAGTTTGCGTCACTAATAGAGTTCAGTGTAAACAAATACATTGACTTGGTGCTGATGACTGTAGGCTGTAGGTCTCTTTCTCCTCTCTAAACCATGATGCATTATTAATCAGCCCTATAATAGAAAAGTAGGGTGTTAATTACAACGTAACTGCTTGACAGTGAATGACCAACAAGCAGGGCTAAATTTGAATGGGGTGCATGGGAATGCTACTCCCCAGGTCCCAAAAAAAAAATGTTGGATCTGTCTGGAACCAAAATTGGTTCTTCTATGCCACTGAACTCTTTGTAGCAGTGTAAACCTCAAATATGCACTCCTAAAAATAAAGGTGGTTCAAATGGTTCTCAAATGGTTGAGTGATGCCATAGAAGAGCCTCTTTTGTTTCCAGAACCATGGTTTTAATAGAGTACAGTTCTAAAGAATATTTACATGCTGTAAAGGTTCATTACCAATTCCGAGGTTCTTCACACTCACACATCTCCAAAAGTGGTTCTTCTACGGCATCACATCAAAGAACCTTTTGAACCACCTTTATTTTTAAGAGTGCATATTTGAGGTGTACACTGCTTTCTTAGATATAAAGGTGCTACAAAGGGTTCTTTGAGGAATGCCACAGAACGCCATCATTTTTGCTTCTATAAAGAACCGTTTTTGTTAAGGAGATATGTCTGTGAAGAACCTTTAAAGAAGTAGATGTAGTAGGTAGTAGGTCCATCACCATTTTCCAGGCTCTTCACACACATGTCTCTTCATGAATTCAAATTTCAAGTTTTGAATGGATATAGAACCAATTTTCTTTCCGTATAGAACCATTACTGTAAATAATATATGTGAAGAACCTTTAAAGGTTTAAGGGTGTGGATGCAATGGTTCTTCATTATTTTCAAGGTTCTGCACACTCGCATCTCTTTTACAAAAAGTATTTTGAGTGATGCCATACAAGAACCATGATTGGTTCCATGAAGAACCATCTTTGTAAAGAAGTGGATTCAAAGCTTCCATAAAAATGCAGTTTATGGAACCTAAAATTGTTCTTCTGTGGCATTGCTGAAAGAACCATTAGAAGCACCTTAACCCTGGTTTATACTACACTCTTAAACATAAAGGTGCTACAAAGCCACACAAGAACCATTGCCACATGAACCATTTTTGGTTCCTTCAAGAACCATTTTTATTAAGGGATGTGAGTGTGGAGAACTTGTAAAGTGTAAAGAACCTTTAAACTTTAAAAAAAAAACACATCAAACACATCCTTTTATTAAAAATGGCTCTTTAAGGAACAAAAAATGGTTCCTGCAAAATGTTAAACCTCCCTCTCTTCCCAGTCATTAGAACCAACACCCCCCTTGCAATCTTTCACAGTGTGCCCACTCCCCACAGGTCTGTATTGAACCCTGCAATTACACCCTGAAAGTGTCCGTATCTATGTTATAGCCCTTCGAAGCAGAGCTGTGTAAATATAGCAGGTTCATTACGCAGAGAGACCTTGATGACTCACACACAGTGTTGAATAATGCTGTGTGAATTCCAAGCCGAGCCCTAAATTCCCTAGGTGTTCAGACAGCGTCCCACGCTGCCGGCCTTCCTTTAAGAGCTGACGAAGGCCGTGGGCAGTGCAAACATGCCCACTCATCTACGCCAGTCAGTACATTTCTCTCTCTGTTCGCTTTCACAGGCAGCCAGACCGGAGGCTTTCCCTCACCCACAGAGGTCGCAGGCCGAGAGCACACGCCTGGGAACCAACCACACCTATTCGCAGGTACGCAGGTTCGCCAGGTTGAATACAGTCTGACTTACTGACTCAAACAGAATTATACTTCCTCTGGTGGAACACACTGTGAGGCCTCCTGGATCCGACATTGGTTATAACATTATAATGAACAGTATTAAACATGTTATAGCACCTCAATTTGGATCTCCAATTACCCGACCCTTACATATTCTCCCCCTGTCACATGCAATGCTCCCGACACTGGGAGGGTGAACACCAATACACACCTCCTCCAACACTTACTTGGCCAGCCACTGCTTCTTTTTCTGAACTGCCGCTGAGGCAATGTCATCCGGCAACCAGCACGCTCAGAGGAAAGCACCGTTAACCAAGGTCTGATGCGTCGGCCAGAATTGCATTGGAGTGATGTAAGAAGAAGGTGCCGTCTACCCAACCTGGAGAGAGCAAGGCCAATTGTGCTCTTCAGGGCCTGGGCTACTGATGGCTATCAGCATGACCGGGATTCGATCTAGCGATCCTCCAGTCATAGTGACAGCGGCTTATTCTGCTGGACCACTCCGACACCCTATAAATATTTCTAAAATGATGCAATTGAGAGTAAATCTTCCTGGATCATCATTAAAATATCATGTATTTCTGTACAGTTACAAATGCAGTAAAATAACAAATAATAAAATGTTGATATTTTTATTTTAGTGCAGCAGTTTAGCATCACCTAACCACTCTCCTCGTCTCTGGAGTTCAGTAAATACATCAGCATATATTGGTTTCAAACTTTGGTAAATATCTAAAGCAATTAAGCAATATATTCCGATATGAATCTGATGTCACTGTGAATCCCTATCACACGTCCAATACTTCCAATATCTCCATGACTCCATGAAGAAGTGAAGAAGAAGGTCTTCTATCTCTAATATCAGTGGGGTGAATGTGTTTTGTGGTACATGCTAGCTACTAACTAGCTTCTAGACCCACCTTTTAGCCTATGTCCAGTAGAAGTGAATTAAAATTTTGATATATTGAAGTATCACAATTTTTAATTAATCATTTTTATGCAGAGATTGGTGTCTGATAGTGCTTCATTTAGTGTTGTGTTTGAACCCTGACAATATGCATACAGTATATAGTCCTGCTTACAGTATTCCAATATTTCTCAAAATTATACTGATTAATTACCCCTGTGTCATTATGTGTATGCCTATTGTCCAGTCAGTGTACAAGCAAATGCTGCACAAGCAAACTGTACAACATTGCTTAGAAAACTGTACATATTTAATACTGCACTTGACATTGTGTCTCCTTCAAAAGGGTCTTTACCTTCTGTGATGGTTAACTAATTGCCCTCCTCATGGACAAACTGTAATGACCCAAGCACTGGCCATCTGATCCACATTTCAGCCACTCTGAGGTGCAGCAATTACGTAGAGCCTCTTAATGTCAGAATCCATTGACCTGATTGTGGTTTAGACTCCCAGCTGGAGTACCTGCACGGCTCAGACGCCTCTTGTTTATGGCCTGGCTACTGTATTCAGCCGCCCGCGTGGTTCCGCAGGTGCCTCTGCACTAAATTTAGCTTCTGTCTCTATGCATCATAATCAAGTTGGCAGATACTGCAGCAGCCCTGGAACACATGAGATTAAATATCACGTCTATCTATAGATGAGGTTGCTCCTTTTTCAGCCCAGAAATTTGCCGAGCCCCGAGCTTGAATCTTCAAGTCAGGGCGGAAAAAAACCCTGCCCACCGCTAACAGACCTCTTCCACCCATGTTTAGGTTTTTAGAGGTCAGGGGTTTTGCTGTATCTGTAACTCTTTAGGAAAATTAGAGCAAGTTTAGCCCAAAAGAAGCGATTATCATAATATGCGCACATTTTAGGTGCACGTCAGTTTCATACCTGTTGACCTTAGCGCTAAGCTAAAAAACAAGTGTTTCCGATAGAGAATTAGCACTAACGCTACAGTTTAGCTCAAGGCTTATTTTCAAGACCTTTGTCATGAAAACTGCTGAGTAGAATGTATTAGACTCATCAAAACTAGCTACATTACAACAGTATTAAACCTTATGCCTTATATGTATTTACGCCTCCAAATATAACAGGCCTGGAAAGCAGGTCAGTACAGAGAGAAGGCCGAAGTCTTTATCTCACTCTCTGACAATGTGAAAAATGGCAGCCCCTGTCAGACCACTTTTTTGTTCCCTTCTCACTCTCCATGCCTTGAAATTCCATCCTCTACCCAGGGGGTAGGTCACTAGGGCCGCTGACCGCTCAGCTTAGCGGGTGGGAGGGTGTATGTTTATCAGAAGTGGTTTTCAAAGTGACAAAGTTTACATCAAATCCATGTGGATGAATTTAAAACAGGGTTTTTGGACGATATATATATTAGATATTATATCATCCCACACATAACTGAGATAAACTAAATTACTGTCATTTTAAGGCAATCTTATGCCACTGATATACTGATAATATACTAGCATAATAATACAGTTACACCCTTTTAAAAAAGGTAACTTTTCATTCATTTAATTCATACAAATATTCAGACATTGAATTGGAACATTAAACAATATTTAAATATATAAATTAAATATATAAATTAAATAACGCCACTGGTTTTAAATGAAGTCGACATGCAGGCTCATTCAGGTTATTTGGGCTCTCCTCACAAAAAAAAAACACAAAGTGCACTGTCGATTAAAGTCATGTCCATAAATCAATCAACCATAACATTAAAACCACCTGCCTAATATTGTGCAGGTCCCCTGTATGCTACTGAAACAGATCTGACCATTCGAAGGTCTCTGAAGGTGTCCTGTGGTGAAGTGGTGAAGCAATGGAAGCAATGAGAGCTGTGGGCACCCATGACCCTGTCGCCAATTTTACCAGTTGTCCTTCCTTGGAGCACTTTTGGTGGGTACTCACCACTGCATTCCAGAAAACCTCACAAGACCGGCCTGATTTGTTTTGGAGACTTTCTGACCCAGTCCTCTAGACATCACAGTGGCTCAGATCCTTATGCTAATTTATCCACCCCTTGACAGAAGCCATTGGAACCAGGTCATCAGTGTTATTCTCTTCACCTGCCAGTGGTTTTAATGTTATGGCTGAATAGTGTATATTTGTGTATCTTATATGAAATAAATTGATACTATATCAATTTAATATATCAGTTAAAAAGATAATAAGATTAATTAGATAATATATCAGTTATCGCGGCAGGCCTACCTGCGATCAGTTTGGACAGGGAGCTCATGATGCTTCTGAGTAGCTCTTGAACTTATGTTGGACCTCAAATCTGAAAAATGATATAATCCTCTTGACTAGCAACGGATCTACTGTTGTCATCTTTTTGAAGCTGATCTACCATTGCGCTCCATCTTTTACAGAAGTGTGGCACAGAGACTGGCACCTTACCCCAGCTCGACCCTCCAGTCAAACAAGTGGTGGTGCCCAATGGCAAACTCCTCCACCAATCAGATGGCATCTTACCCAACATTGTCAAACAGCTGGTACAGAATGTCCAGCAAAGTCAGGTGAGCAAACAGCCCTTCTCCACTCTCCAGAGTGAAAACCTCTATCTTCACAGGAGACACTATATTGACAAAAGTATTGGGACACCTGCTCACTCATTATTTCATCCAAAATCAAGGCTATTAAAAAAGAGTTGATCCTGCTGAAGAACATTTTCTATTAGATTTTGGAGGAGCATTGCTGTGAGGATTTGATTGCATTCAGTGACAAAACACTTTAGCGAGGTCAGGATATTGGATAATCACCACCCACCTCACCCCCAACTCCTCAACTCATTCAAAAACATATTGTAGGGAGCATCATTTATCATTCCAGAGAACACAGTTCTTCCACTGCTCCACAGCTCAGTGCCAGGGCTTTAGCTGAATTCATTCATTAGAAGGGGTGTCCATAAACATTTGGACATAGAGCTGTACTTCTAATGTACTCTGATGTTTTGAAGTCATGTTGGACTATTTCTATTCGTCCATAAGCCTTGAAATGTTCATACAATGTTAAGAGCAACTTAAAGGGTTTATTTCTTTGACCTTTTGACCTTCACTAACCTGCAGGAGGAGAGGGAGAGGGAAAGAGAACGGCAGAGACCTCAGTTCCCTGCTCGTTTTGGCTCCTCGGTGGACAACATCTCGGAGTCTTTGACCAGAAGTATCATCAACAAGTTTGAGAAGATCAGGACATATGAGGGACAGAGGCTGCCCATGTCTCCAACAGGTCAGTGCTGCACTGGTGGATGCACTGGTTTGTTACTGGTTTTGTAAAGAAATGGAGATGATTGGAACTCTAAAGGAGTCAGCGGTCAAGTTCCTTAGACTTTTGCAGCTTATTATATTCCAGTCAGAAAATGTAGATTCAGTGTAGATTCTGGGCTCAGGGTAGCTCAGTAGACTAAGATGGTGACACAGTGGCCCACGAGTACGAATCCTGGGCCATACTGCATACTCGCCATCAGCAGCCGGAGCCTTAGAGAGCACATGCTCTCTCTGGGTGGGTAGATGGCGCTGATGTATCAGAGCTGGGGATCCGATGCTTTCCTCTAAGCCTAAGTATGTTGCCTCATTGGCGGCAGGTCGAAAAGCGACGGTGACCGAATTCACATGTATCGGAGGAGGCATGTGCTTGTCCTCACTCTTCTAGTGAACTGCAAGTAATAGGGGAGCCTTGGTAAGTGGGTGGGTTAAATGCTAAAATTGCTCTGCTTAAATTGGAGAGAAAATTGGGTTAAAAAAAAGAAATACAGTTTATTCAGCTGCAATTTGACAGTGTTAGGTGGAACACTGACAGGTTTGTCTTACTGGGGTTCATCTCTTCAGGAGAGCCTGGTTTGATGTAAGTCCAATAAGTAAAATGAAGACAAGCAAAAAGAATCTCTCTTTGGAAAGTCTTTGCTTTGCTCATTTCCATTTTCACTTGAAATGTATTTACACAGCTTGTAGCAGCACGTACCATGGTAAAGCATTAGTAATTAAAACATATACAAATGAGCTCTTGAGCCTGGAAAAGCTGACAAGTCTTCAGGAGAAACTGGCCGACCTAAATTTCCATCTGCTCTCCTCCATCCCTGCTAACAGCTGCGCTGAAGCACTTTCAGAGCCAGCTCACGGAGTACGAGCAGGAGGAGATTATGGACTACTCTGAGATCTGGTATCTGGGCTTAGATACCAAGAAGATCGAGGGCTGCCAGGGATCTCCGCAGAATTTGGGCTATGATGATGAGCATGGCAGCTACCTCAAGGTAACATCAGACAGTGTTAAAGAGGGGGTATGTGCCCATTCAGAATGTACTGAAAGGTGTGGGGTTAAATTAATGTCACATGAAGAAAAGTAAGATACTCATTTGCTTAATGGTTATACACCTGATGCATCCAAAGCGTTTCGTAAGCTATTTTGGGAGTGTCTTGCTGTTTTTTTTTTTTTTAACAACATATAGTGTTCCTCAAGGCTGGGTCATGGGGGGTGTGATGGGTTTCTAGGCATATCCTCTTTATATAGTTTTCGGTGGATGAAGAAACGAAGCTGAGATTAACTTCTCTCTCCAGTAAAACAAATAAGTAGAAGAACTTGGCACCTGGAATTAAGTACCTCTTAAGGTTCTTTGTAGAACCTTTAGGAAAAAAGGTTCCCTGAAGGTTCCTTAGAGCACCGTATGAGGTTTCTCCACAAGTTTCTCAAGGATCTTATACTTTTAACAGTGTAGGACCTTCATCCATTGCCTAGTTTTGTGTTTATGGCCTATTTAATAGGTCAGAGACAGTGAAGCTCATCTGCTCATTGCTGCATCTGGACAAGCCCTGGATGGGCACTCAGAAAACAGGCGTATTCACTGACTGACATACTGACCTCATACTCAACCTCACGAGAAACAGGGAAATTGCATTACAGCATGAGGCCGGCTAATCTCCTGCCAGTCCCTCATATGAACTCTGCCTGCCCTGTCCTCTGTGAATGCCCTGTCCCAAACAGAGCCTTTTTTTCCAGTGTGCTCTTTGCATTATTTAAAAGTTTGGACCCACTGTCCCCAGTACACTCACCAGCACACATGTTTGTCCCCCAGAGCAATAATCCAGACAGCGTAACATAACTCTGGAGGAGGTTCATCTCAGGCCTGAAATAATAAATGGGCCATTTATAATAAATGTTGAGCGAGAGAGAAGGACAAATAAGGAATGGGGGGAATATTCAGTTCATTTGTCTGTCTCACTTTTACCCATCTTTCCTCATGGTGACATGTTAAGTAGTCCTGCCAGATGGCGATTGAAATAGCTGTGCTTTGGCTATCCATAGCCGAGATATGACTCTCCTTCCAAATATGATCTGTGTGCAGGTCCTTCACGACCACATTGCCTATCGCTATGAGGTTCTGGAGGTGATTGGAAAAGGATCCTTTGGGCAGGTCCTCAAATGTCTGGATCACAAGACCAACGAAATGGTGGCCATCAAGATCATTCGCAACAAGAAAAGGTATTCGTAATGTCTTTTTTTTTTTTTTTTACTCCGGCGTCCTTCCTCCTGTAGATGTGTAGATGCAGTCATGTGCAAAAGTTTGTTCCCTCTGGTCAAATTGCAAATTTTGTTGATTATCTAAGTGAAAATAAGTACACTTTTTATTATTTGATAAAGATAATATGTTGATAAAAGAATAAATATATTAAATATATAAATAAATTAAATTAAGCAAAGTAACAATAATATTGCATTAAATGGGCATATCTATAGAAGATTTGTATTTACGTCCACTTAGAAATCTACAAAACATGTAATTTTTGCATAGTACAAAACACAAAGCACCACTGACAGGCATGAGTGCAAGAATCTGAGACACTTTGACAAGAACCTGGGTCAAAACATCTCCAAAACACCAGGCAGGTCTTGTGGGGTGGTTCCGGTATGCAGTGGTCAGTCCCTACTAACAGTGGTCCAAGAAAGGACAACTGGTGAACCGGAGACAGGGTCACAAGGGGGACTAATGCACTAAGGCACTAATGTTATGGCTGATCTTGGCAAGTCAAATCAACTTAAATGTCTAAAATTCTATGATTTCTCGTTATGATATTATTGCAAGAATGTACAACTGTAATACAATCGATACTTTAACTTAAACAGCTTCTATAGAAATCTAGAAATAAGTGAAATATTCTTAAATAAGATATTTATACCATATTTATATACGTTTAAGGTGATATCACGTAACAAGATGGTGTAATAACTAAAAATCAAAAACTAAATAAGTCATTTATGAGTTTTAAATGAGACTTTAAATTCCCAGGTATTGAACTTTTTCAGGAACTTGAGGAATGGGAGCCTGGACTAGCTGGCAGCTCCAAGGCATATAAGGGGTTTAATTATGTGCAAACTGTTCCATCATCACAGCATGTTGCTTAAAGTCTAGAAAATGTTTAGTTCAGCAAAAAAAAATCTAATGTGCAGATTTTCCCAGATTCCAGATGTAGCAAATGTAGCCAAGAGACACATGGGCTTAGTTTCCTGGACGAGCCTGGACTAAGTTTTCCTCCCAGTGGAAAATCTCCATTCAGAATCCTGTGTAGTCCAAAACTAGGATTAATCCCTGTCTGGAAAATGCACCCTTCATGTCGGACATTTTCTTGTTTAGTTCTGAATTGTGAGGCTACAACATACACTGTATGTCCACATATTTGTGGACACCCCTTCTAATGAATGCATTTTACTACTTTAGGTTACACCCATAGCTGACACAGTTGTGCACAGCTTGTCTAGTTGCTGTAGAGAAGTACTGCCAATCTAATAGGGCAGATAAACATGAACCTATTGACACCATGCTGCCTAGTGCCAGGCGTGGGCTAGAGGGGTATAAAGCCCCCCAGCATTGAGCTGTGGAGCAGTGGAAGAACTGTGATCTCTGGAATGATGCTTGGTGGAGCTGGGGATGGTGGTGGGGTGGTGATCATTCAGCATCCTGACCTCACTAACGCACTTGACACTGAATGCAATCAAATCCTCACAGCAATGCTCCTCCTCCAAAATCCAATAGAAAGCCTTCTTCTCTGGACAGTAGAGAAAGTTACTCCAACAAAAGCAGGATAGTCTTTTTAATACCCTTGATTTCAAAAGAAATAATGAATAAGCAGGTGTCCCAATACTTTTGTCCATACAGTGTAGCTAAAACAGCAGAGTGTGTGTGTGTGATGTTTGTGACATACACTGCGAGAAACTCGATCCCTTTAACAGCTTGACATGGTTTGATGATTTAGGCACGCAGTTTACACAGTGCTGATTGGTGGAGTATTAGCGTCCATCACTTGTTAGCTACATTAGCCTCGTAGCTTCACTACAAAGCAAAAAAGAAGCACACTTCAGACACCTGCGTTCCTTGGCTGATCAGTTATATGTGCACATCTCCTTCCTGAACCTTCCCTTAGTTTTATCCTTTCGCTTGAGTTAGTCAGAATCTCACCACCTGATCTGTACGTGACTGGGTCATGGGTCACTGTGAAACCCCGAGAGGTGTTAAAAGGCATCTGCCAATATCACCTTACCCGTCCTCGCTCAAGTGATCCACTCTTCAGCCCGAGTCGCACCCCCTTTGATTGATGCAGATGCCATCAGGTTTACAGCCTTTCAATAATGCAGAAAACAAAACGAGAGCTTAGTGGCGAGGGCCTGCCCTGGCCTCACCAGCGGGTTTCAGCCTGAAGCTCTGGGCTTGGTCTTCAGGTGGGCGCAGTTCACAAGATAGTCTCCTGAATTATAGTACTAAAAATAGTGCATGTAATATTTCAGTTTAGTCACAGTTATTGCCAACGATAACATTAACATATTTTAATTTTATAGGAATTTAATTTAATGAAGCGAAATTGCAATTTAAGTACATTTGTATGACATAAAATAGCATAAAACAAATGGGGAAAATGTCAAAAAAGCAAATGTACATGGAATGTCTGATGTCTGTCTACCTAATTCAATTATTGTGTATCTAATAATGATGTAATTACAATTAGTTTAATATGTAATTAATTAAAAATGTAATATGTCATTACTAATCATTTACATCAGATGTAAAACTATAACTGTAATGGTTAGTAATGATAGTAATTAGACGGTAACTAGATCTAAGGGTTGGTAATGAAGTTAGCTAATAGCATTAGCTAATTATCATTAATATTTATTAATGTATAATATTAAATAATATTTATTTATTTAATATTTATTAATTTGTTAAGTCCAGAGATGGACAAAATGCATAAATCCCATACTTAAAGTAATATACACAATATGCCTGATAAATGATCTTCCCAAAGTCTAATAAAGGCCCTCTGTATTTCACCAGTATTGCTCTCCCCTAGAAATGGAGTCCTAAAAGTGGGCGTGCTTATATCAGCATACCCCTGACCAATCACAGGGCTAACATAGCTGACATGAGAGTGGCTGCCCTGCGACCGCCTCTCCACTTTACCATGGGACTGTGGGTGGGTGCCAGCTGCCTACTGGAAAAATCAATGTTTAGGAGGTGGAGCTAAGTGAATGGTGCAGTATCATTGGTTTCGTACATTGTATTCCACGCCTTGTGCATGTGGACAAAAGTATTGGGACACCTGCTCATTCATAAGAAAGCGTTTCTCCTGCTTTTGTTGGAGTAATTGTATCTACTGTATCTAAAGATTTTAATAGATTGCTGAGCATTGCTGTGAGGATTTGATTGCGTTCAGTGAGAAGAAGTGAGTTAGTGAGGTCGGGATGTCATCCCAAAAGGACTCGATGAAGCTCCACCATCCATCATTCCAGAGAACACAGTTCCTCCACTGCTCCACAGCTCAATGCTGGGGGGCTTTATACCCCTCTAGCCCACGCCTGGCATTAGACATGGTGCCAATAGGTTAATGTGTATCCGCTCCAGAGAGTCCTATTCCTATGAAAACCGGAACGTTAATGGACACTGCCTGTTTGCTGTGTGGTCTGCAGGTTCCATCAGCAGGCTCTGGTAGAGCTGAAGATTCTGGATGCAGTGCGGAGGAGAGACCGTGACAACTGCCACAACGTCATCCACATGAAGGAGTATTTCTACTTCCGCAACCACCTCTGCATCTCCTTCGAGCTGCTGGGGTGAGGAACACACTGCTGTAGACTGTAAGAATAGCTGCACTGGCTCAAAACATGTATAGCAATGCAGAGTCAGTGGGGCCTCCGCGGTAATGGAGTCAGCCAATTATCCCGGCTTTTACAGTAATCCTGAGAGGCTGCGAGACGCCACACTGCAGACAGAGTGGGAGTCAGCGCCTGAGCGTGGACGAGTGCATTTAGTATTTGATCTGCTAACACAAAAGTAGCACACCCGCTGAGAAATAGAGGTGCCAAATGGGTGCTTTGGAGTGATGCCATAGGAGAGGCACTTTTGGGGGTGTGAGAGTGAGAAGAGCCTTTTTAAGAACCTAATGTAAAGGGGGCGATTGCTGTAATGGTGCAAATGTATATGCAAGTAAACAGTGAATTCGCACCTCTGAGGAGACTAATTCACCATATACACCTAGACATAGAGAAACGTGTGTGTGCTTGACTTTGATTTGACCGGGACCACTGAGGACCACCTTCACAAGTTCTAACTCCAGGGGCCTGGTGTTATGGGGTTCACTCCTCTCTCTGATTACTATGTGTGTCACCTATATCTCTCTGTGTCTATGAGGGTTTCCTCAGAGGAGTACTCCAGTTTCTTCCCACCCCACAAAAACACATATGCCAGGAAGCCACCCCTCAAACAGGACACACGTACATGCATTTCTGGACTTCTGAGAGATCGAGAACCAGCACTGAAGGAGGATTTTACACTAATATGACTCGGGTTACACAGTGATATGCAAGAGCTAAACCAATGCCGGCCTGCAGTAGCAACAATACAGAAGCTGTTCTTCATATTTTGGGTCAATGGAACATCACAATGATTTTAAAGCTGTTATTTGAAGATCAAAATGTTACATACTGCTGCTTTAATCTCAGTTTTCATGGACTGAACATTTCTCTCTGGCTGTGAAGCTCTTGAGACAGAGCGTTCCCTGTTCCCTGGGGAGCCTGACCAGTTTTGACACACACACTCACACTCCAGGTGTGAAGTGAGAGTCCAGCCAGAGCAGAGGGGCCTCAGCAGCTATTGGGTAAAGTGATCGATTAGTGCTCATCGTGAGAAACTGCTGCAGCCTCAGGCGGGCGGGCTGACCTTTAGGAGGCCGTGAGATGCTTGCCACCCTGGTCTCAAGTTACTGTCACCAAATCCTTTACTTAATGCCTTGATTAGGTCCCTATCTCTTTCCTCGCCTGCTCACGGTGTGAAGGCTCCAGTTACTCTGAGCTCTGTGGATGCTGTTCACAGCTGCTGTCACTTGCCCCCTCGCTGCCAAAGATAACTCCACGACCACTGCTCTCAAAGGACTCTTTATCATAGTGCTCAGCAATTAACACAGCCTTTAGAGGGATTTCACTTTTATCGATCAAAGTGCTAAAGACTGCGCTCAGCTGAGCAGGTCTGCGAGGGACTAATCAGGTGAGGCCCTGAGTGTGAAAGAGTTGGAGCTGAGCTTTAGTTTAAAACTACTCCCCTCCTGCCCTCTAGAGGTGGAAGGATGTAGTGCACTGCACAGGTGGAGTACAATGAGGAAAGACTTCCTTTGATTTACTGATTATTTATGTCATTTTTGGCATCTCTCTCGTCTTAATTTCCAGAGCAAACCTGTATGAGCTGATCAAGAAGAACAACTTCCAAGGCTTCAGTCTGGCCCTGATCCGACGCTTCGCCCACTCTCTGCTCAAGTGCCTCCAGATGCTGCACAGGGAAAAGATCATCCACTGCGACCTCAAACCGGTACACTTTCTCCACTTTACTCAGTGTAGTTAATGAGCAGCAGGAAGAGCATGGAGAGCAGGTGTTTATAGCCTGATCATCCTCATTCTGCAGCGCCATCTGCAGGAGCCTGAAGTTACTACCACCTTAAACACAAAAGGTGGCTCATTTTTGTCCAGGAAGCTTATGACATAATTAAATATTAATTCATGTATCTGTATCATTCATTGCCACTCATTACATTAACGTACATTAACAGCATTGGTCCACAATTCTTATATCAGTGATTCCCCTCCCTGTTAAAATGATGGGGCTAGAAATGGTTCTTTGAGAGAGGCTTAGATTAACCATTTTGAGATCCATTAAGCACCTTTAAATTAGTGAAGAACCTTTGAATCTATAAAAGGTTCTTCACACATATTTCTTTTTTATGGCATCATTCAAATAACCCTTGGTATCACCTTATTTTTGAGAGTGTAATAGGAGTGAATGTTTGATTTATTGAACAATATAGAAGGTATTAATATAGAAAATGATAAAACCGGCCTTTATAAGAAACAGTAAAAGCTCAGTCTTCTTGTGTGGTTTTAAAAGGACTGTTTTTAACATCTGTTTGTATCTGGTGTTGTGCTTTAAAGGAGAACATTCTGCTGTCCCAGCGAGGGCAGGGGAATATCAAGGTGGTCGACTTCGGGTCAAGCTGCTATGAGCAGCAAAGAGGTAAGCTTTCCCTCTCTCTCTCTCTGTCTTTCTAGGCCTCTTTTTTTTTTTAAATGGGTCCCTCCCCAATCAAACACAACGTCTGAAGACATGATTGAAAAGGATTTGTCTGCAGTCTGTGACTACGGACTTCAGCACCCCCTGGTGGCCCTAACAGCACTATGGATGTTCTAGTTCCTCAGTCTCTCTAATTTCTGTTTTGATTTCATGTGGATTAAACCAAGGATGTGCGAAAGCTTATGACTGTTAGAATTTCATTTACTCAGTCTCTCTCTCTCTCTCTCTCTCTCTCTCTCTCTCTCTCTCTCTCTCGCTCTCCCTCTTCCTCTCTCTACTTGTAGTGTACACATACATCCAGAGCCGTTTCTACCGCTCTCCAGAAGTGATCTTGGGCCACCCGTACAGCATGGCCATAGACATGTGGAGCCTGGGCTGCATCCTGGCTGAGCTCTACACGGGCTACCCACTGTTCCCTGGAGAGAGCGAGGTAGAGCAGATTGCCTGTATCATGGAGGTCAGTACAGCTGGTAGTCATTCACTCACGATTCAGTGACATTCTAATAGGTTCAAAGTTAAAGCAGTTTTTAAAACTAACAAATCAATATTAGTCTATATTAGAAAATTAATATAATCTATAATCAGTAAAAGTGCTGATTATTTACTGAATATTTACTGATTACTATATATATACTTAGATACACTGCATTTAGAAGTGTAATTATGGTTGTGCAAGATAAAGTAATGTTATCTGATTTATATTATTTTTATTTCTTGTTTTATTTTTTGTTTTTTTAACCAGCAAGAAATTATGAAATCATATTTACACAAACACAATTACCGTTATTTTACGTATGTTTAGCAATGACAACTATGGCTACACAACATTGAAAAAAAAATGCAATATGTTTTTTCTGTGATTTATATTGAAATACTAAAATGTATTTTAAAAAATCTAATTTTGACCAGATTTCACCAGAATGAGTAAAGTAATCAATATTGGGCCGATATAATCTGCCTCTGGTAGATCTGTCACAGAAAATGGGAACAGTGCAGATTTTCCTCTTGTATCAAGTAGCAAAAAAGTGTAGCATGAAATGTTTGATATAATTTGTAAAATCTTGTGATTGATATATTTTGTAAAATTTGTGAAATCCTGTGATGTAACTACTGCACATGCGCACATTGCCAGTGGCGATGCTGAAGCGATATATTGTGCAGTCCTAACCATGCCTGTGATAGCGCAAATGAACCGAAATGAGCTGTAAATATGTGATGATGAGTACAGCTTGTCATAACGTTTTCAAGATATCAACACCATTCCAACTCCAGATTGTCCGTGTCAACCAGATTGTTCATAGCAACCACATCAAATACAATAGCAAACACCCTAGCAACCACCTGGAATACCATAGCAACCACATGGCTTAAAAAATTACACATCCCAGCTACTGCCTGGATGTGGAGCCACATAAGCTGTGCAATCGTTCACTTTTTTGTTTTAGGAAATGCACTTTTTATAGTTTATAATAATAATAATAATAATAATAATGATAATAATAATGTTCATTAAATGCAGAATTAGTTCAGAATGAGGTTGTTTAATCCAGTGTTGTTTAATCTGTGTGTAGGTGCTGGGCATGCCTCCAAACGACTTTGTTCAGACAGCATCCAGAAGAAGGCTATTTTTTGGTAGGTTTTTTCTGACTGGACATCATTACAGTAAACACACTATGTTGCAATGGGCCATTGTCCCCAATTAAGAGTCATATATTTCCATTAATCTGATGGCGGTGTGCCCTGTTCTTTACACAGATTCAAAAGGAAACCCGCGGAACATCACTAACAGCAAGGGGAAGAAACGCAGACCCAACTCAAAGGAACTTGCCAGTGTACTGAAGACCAACGATCCTCTGTTTTTGGACTTCATAAGGCGCTGCCTTGTGTATGTATCACCAAGCTTGGGTCTAAGATGTGTTTGCACTGTGTTTGAGTGAATGAGTTCGACTGTGTCAATCCAACTCCTCAATCCTAAAATGAGTTGTGCTTTGTTCGTGCGGCAGGTGGGACCCAACGAAGCGCATGACTCCGGACGAGGCCATGCAGCATGAGTGGATCCACGAGGGCCGCCTCACCAGGCTCCGCCCTAAAACACGACCAATTAGAAAACCTGGAGACAGTGACAACAACTACGAGTACACTTACCGCAGATCGAGCACCAACAGGACTGGTAAGAGTTCATGCTGTTGTTTTCAGGTTGTACTGTCCATATACAATGTATTAAATGTCTGTATTTAGTGAATAAATTATTTTCACTTTACCAAACTGAGGTGGACCAAAATTGACTTGATCATGCATAAATCTAAGGCTGGCCTGAAAAACAGTTCAGTTCTGCAGTTCAGAATATGACCACTAGGGAGCAACAGTATCAGCATCAGTGAGTCTCCCAGTGATAGTGCAAATGAACTAAAATGAGTGGTCTATGCTATCATGCCCATGTATGGGTAGACCAACTGGGTTCCACGTTGGCCTTGAATATGGATCCCCACCAGGGTCAATGATTGGACCAGGAGTGGTTACATGTGGACCCCTTAAGGGTTGTACACTGAATACGGGGTCTGGATAGGACCTGTGAGAGATTTAGGCCCACAATGGGGCCCATTTGGAAAACTTAACTGGGTCCCCGTAAAAATGCATGTACAAACTCACTCAGAGTCCATGCCCTCCGGGAACCCACCTAGCCCATGTTTTACCCATGTGAGCCCCACAGGAGCATGCTGGCTGGCCAGATTGTGCGTATCAACCAGATTGTTCATAGCAACCACCTGACATACCATAGGAAAGACTCTAGCAACCACCTTGATTGTGTCGTTAATTGCTGGAGAAAAAAATACCAGTGTAACGAACAAATACTGAGGAATTCAGATTATTCAGGCCAGAAATACATATGTATGTATGAATGAATTAATGAAGGTTCCTTTTCTCACCGCTAACCGATACTAAACATGGTAACTCACTGCTGAGTTGATTTAGGAGTGTTTAACTGTGCAGGCCTCAGGCCATTAGCTGGGCATCCCTATTTAAAGTCCATGTGTTTTTTTGCACCACAGTGGAGAAGTCTGGCTCAGAGGACAGACTGAAAAGGCAGAACACGGTCAAAGACGGCAAGGTAGAGACAGCAGAACGCCTGCGGCCCATTGGAGCGTCTGCTGAGGAGGAGACCTGCGAAGGAGTGGGCACGAATGCGTCCAGTAAAGACAGCAGAGACAGCAAACCAGAAAGCAACCAGTACAGCACGACTGACAGCGGAGAGCGCTCTGTTGAGATCATCATTAAACCTCAGTCTCAGTCCCAGTCAAGCACAGACTCAGAGGGACAGGAGAACCACTGTCTGCCCCCCATCATTTAACAAGCTGAAAGAGGGCATGGCGTTACACAGTCCAGGCTTTGGGCACTAAGTCAGGACTACCTTGGCTGGTGGCACTAATGGAGCCTGACGGTGTGTTTGAGCAATGCAGGTTTCGTGGGAAATTCGTAAATTAGTGACATTAAGTCTAAATGCATGAAATCTGCATTACTTAAACTCTGGATTTACTGTGTTTGCAAGGTCACAGGGTTAAAGGAAGGGTTTGGCAACAAATCTAATTTACACAATTTTCCTCTTTTTTCAGATCAGTCAAGACAGGTTTGCAGTCTAAATGTTGCTTCTGTAGTTAATTTCTATTACTACACTATATAAACACATGTTGGTGGACACTCCTTCTAATGAATGCATTCAGCTTCTATTAAGTTGCATCCATTGCTGACACAAATGCACACAGCTTGTCTAGTCCCTGTAGAGAAGAAGTACTGCCCATAGAATAGGACTCTCTGGAGCAGATAAACATCATGAACCGCTTATCACCATGCTGTCTAATGCCAGACGTGGGCTAGAGGGGTATAAAGCCTCCCAGTGGTGCTCCATCCAATAATTTTGGGATGAGTTGGGAAGTTGGGGATGATGAGGTTGGGTGGTGATCATCCAACATCCTGACCTTGCCAACACTATTGCCACTGAACGCAGTCAGATCCTCACAGCAATGCTCTTCCAGAATCTAGTAGAAAATCTTCTTCCCTGGACAGTAGAGAGTGTCTGTTTGTAACACCCTTGACTTCTAGCGTTAACAACATTGGCCTCATAGCTCCAGTTTAAAACAAAAAAAATGTAGACACCAAGCAGGTCTTGACTGATAAACAACACCTTCGTGAAAATTTCCTTGAGGAACTTTTGGAGGTTCTTCCGTTGGAAACTGTGGAGGAACCTCCTAAGAATTTTTGAGGAACCTTCAAGGTACCTTTTTCTTCTAAAAGCCTTTTCTTGAAGGATCCTCAAAGCACTTTAGGACGTTCCTTAAGGATCGTATACTTTTTACAGGCTATGGTGTAAGCAGAAAATTGTGTAAATGAGATATTTGTTTTATTGAAACATTAATTTATTGTCACTTTTTAGCACCTGTTCCTTTTCCACTATTGACTTGTATGTTTTTTTCCTCATATTTCTTTATAGTACAGAATAAATGCTGTAAAACCAGTGCTGCACACCTTGGGTCAGTTTCCCAAAGCCAGATTAAGAGTAGTCATGGACTAAAAAGTATTCCCAGTGGTGTTTCACCACCGGCCCTGCAATTTAGCCCAAGGTTAGGCCTAATCCATGTCTGGGAAACCGGCCCTATATGTATGAACTTTGTCATATAGGGTTCCTCAGCTCTAGAGAAGCACATTGCAAAGCAATTTGGTGCTTGATATACTTTACATAACAGGTGTACCTGCACTGAAGGTAGCTGTTTTAACTTATGGATCCTCATTGAGCTTGAGAACAAATGCAGTAGCCCTTCCCTAATACACAGTATTATACTCTCACAGGTCCTGCAGTCCTCATACAGAAGTAGCCATACTCTAAATGATTTTACAAAACTTTACACTTCTTTTAATAGAGTTTAAGGTGAAAACCAAAGCAACTGTAATGTGCAATATTTCTGCATGGATTAAAACAGTGTTTATATGTTTTGTTACCATTTTTTTTATTATTTTAGGTTTAGTTTTGCTGTAAGATGGACATCAATACTAACCAGGGTAGTGCAATGAGTCGAGCCAAAGAGATTTTTGTTTTGTGGTCATTAAAGATGATTTTGGTCATTGGGTGTTGCTTTGGACTAGATGGACTTTAGGTTTAGGTTCATGTTCAGTAATCATACCATTGATGAGGTGAATCGGATGTCTTCACACAGGGAAATACTGCCTAGAACTGGATCTGGGCACATCTGCTCTACAGAGACAATATAATGTACTATTTGATCTGAATGTAACCATATTGCTCATGTTGCTTGATGATGTTTATACAGAAATGATGAACTGTACTGATATTGGTGGAGAGGAGGAGGGATATTGTAATGTGTGAGAGATGCTTATGACATAATGTGTGTGAAATAATGAAGGTTGTGACTCTGATAACGAGGAATAGTCGTGCACTGACAGTGTGCAGTGTGTACAATGTATTGTTTAGTTTAGTACTGAATACTGAATACTAGTACTTTGATACTAATATGTCAACTTATGGATTTTATGTGTTCCTGTATATACAATTCGTACATTTTTGCCATGCACTAGAAGTGTATGCCATCAGGTGATGTAAAATTAGACAAGGTTTTACTTGTTCATGTATTGTTAATGTATTAATGAATGAAAGACGAGGTTTTTACAACCAGAACTTCAGCGTCTCTTTCACTTCCTGTTGATATTTGTAGCATCAGAGGCGATCGCTGGACAACCGTGTGTGTTTTCTTCTTAATGTCTGTATTTTGTGGGTGTTTTACTAAAGCCAACCGTTGCCAGTAGTAAAATCCGCAGTTTGATAGAACCATCCCCCAACTTGTCTGGGCTCAATTTCTAAAAACATAAACAAATATATCCTTAAATTGACTCTGGTTCAATATATGTCCAAATGTTTATGGACACCCCTTCTAATGAATGCATTCAGCTACTTTAAGGTGCACCCATTGCTGACACACACAGCTTGTCTAGTCCCTGTAGAGAAGTACTGCCATCAGAATAGCTGGAATCTCTGGAGCAGATAAACATGAACCTATTGGCATCATGCTGCCTAATGCCAGGTGTGGGCTAGAGGGGTATAAAGCCCCCCCAGCACTGAGCTGTGGAGCAGTGGAAGAACTGTGTTCTCTGGAATGATGGTTGGTGCCCCATCCAGTACTTTTGGGTTGAGCTGGAGAAATGGGGCTGGTGGCGATAATCCAAAATTCTGACCTCACTAATGTCCTGATCGCTGAATGCAGTCAAATCCTCACAGCAATGTTCCAAAATCTAGTAGAAAGCCTTCCCTGGACCGTAGAGAAGACAGGATAAACTCTTTTTAATACCCTTGATTTCAGAAGAAACAAGTAATGAGCAGGTGTCCCAATACTTTTGTCTGTGTAGCGTGCATACCTTCAGTTGTCTTTGTAGGTTTTCATGGTCTTCAAGACATCAGCTTGACCTCTACTGTTCCCATTTCTTAATTATATTACCGACCCGGGAAGGCTTTGCTATCCTCTGATAGTCTTCTCCTGCTTTGTGGACGGGAGTACTAGGCAGCTGCTTAGAGGAGTCAACGGCTGCTCTTAGGAAGTTTTGAACAGTTATTTATTATAAATAGGGTGGCCATATTTTGGTTTTCAAAAAAGAGGACACCGGGGACACA
The DNA here is from genome assembly GCF_030463535.1 of Salminus brasiliensis. Taxonomy (NCBI): domain Eukaryota; kingdom Metazoa; phylum Chordata; class Actinopteri; order Characiformes; family Bryconidae; genus Salminus; species Salminus brasiliensis. The sequence goes on along the minus strand of NC_132896.1, from coordinate 5,503,428 downwards.
AAGAGGACATCTGTCATGGTTAGGACATTGTGTTGTGGCTAGGGGGCTAGAAGTAGGCCTACATTGTCGGGCCGTGACAAAGGTTTTACCATCTTTTACATAAAATAAAAAGTCAGGTTAAGTCAAACTGTGTTTACTTACATGTGCGTTCAGGTGTTTTTAGGCTGTGGTGGTAAACAGTTTGACCTATGGTTGCAGGTACATGTAGACCAACAGTGGCGGTGAAAAAGCTCTAAACATCTGTGGACAGAATGTGTGGTGACTGTAGAAATGAATGCTGACGGGACATCAATGCAAAATCCCAACAATTTTCACATCTCAAAAAGAAGACGGGATATGTCCGGGATAAAGAGGTCGTATGGTTACCCTATTACTGAAGTTCACATCTCCTGGCCTTTTCGAATGATGAATGTGAATAAGCCTTAGCCCTAACAAGCTAGTAACAAGCCAATACCCTAAGAGAGAGCCTAACGTTCTCTGCTCAAAAGCAGGGTCCAAATCTGTGCCCTATTCACTATATAGTGCACTACTTTGGGGTTCCACCATTATTGAAATGCTTAACATCAGCTGTTTTGGGTGGTTTTTCATGCATTTTGGTAGATTTTTGCCACCTGGCAACCCTCTATGTCACACACTCTGCAGCCATGAGCTCACAACGCATAACAATGTGTCCAAAAAAAATGGAATTAGTTGTCCATGCGAAATGTGTTTACATATGATGAGTTAAACAAGAACATGTCATGCATCTTTCAGAGGAAATCAGTAGATAAACGTTAGCTCCCGCTGATTCAATCTCTTCACATTTTCCCATCAGATGGACACTAGCTGAAAGCTATCTGTGCAATCCGGTTATTGTTTTAATGCTATTACAAACTGAGGAAACAGCGATCTGAATACACTGCTATTTTCTCACAGCACCATGTTGTTTTTCAGTGTTCTAAAGGCAGCTTCTAGGAGGAGCCCATTGCTGCTAATTGTTGGGGCAAGGTTTGAGAAGTCAAAGGCTGCATCACGATTGTGTACTACCCTTCTATAAAGGTACAGACTATATACTAACCCATTTTCTACTAACAGAAAGTGATGAAGTGATGCTATGCCAACATATGTTAATGTACGTTCTCCAGCCGCCGTTGCCACTGCACATGCATTGTTGTCTGCCATTGTTTTCTAATAATTGTTCCAGACGTGAGCAGCTCCTACCTTTTCATTTCATTGCATTTCATAACACAATGCCCACAGTCAAGAAACATCTGGTTATTTGTTCTATGCATCTTGTAAACTAGAGTATACCTCACTTTGATACTTTTCTTCTATACTACATACTTAATTCTCAAAAACTAGTTAGTATTAGTAATTAGCGTGCAATTGGGACAGACCTAAAGTGTTTAGAAAAGCTTTGAAATGTGCGAAATCACCTGGTTTTTCCTAGCAATGATTGAACAAACCATAGCCCTAACAAGCTAATGCTGGTCTGAAAACTTCTCAAAGTTCTACATTTTGAAGCTTTCTGTCCCGGTTTGTCACCAGACAGAGGCAGACATACTCACAGGATATTTTAATGCCAGACAAGAACACAGAACCAACAAAAACCAAACAAGCAAAGCTTACTAAACAAACACAAATATCCCATAAACAGGCCAAATCTACAAACCGTGAACTGACATGGCCATGAACACAACAGGACCATCTTCTCACATACACACACAAGACCAGACAAGGGACGACTGAAACAAAGGGGTACTTCTACAGACACTAACAAGAGACTCACGAGGAACACCTGGGACTAACGAGGGGGTGTGGCTACCGAGGTGACACTGGAGGAGACACTAATGGACAGGCGTGGCTAGAGCAGACAAGACACAAACAGAACCAAACAAAGGCAGACATGACAACAGGGGCAGGCATGACAGTTTCCAAACTTTTGCATTGTATTCCTTTCCTTTTTTTCACTTTAAAATTATGTTAAAAAACAATCCCACTAATTAAAATGTTATAAGAATGTTTAATCTTTAACCTTTTACACTTTTTTTGGAGATTAGTTCACCTTGTACTCACTTAGCTTTTCAGAGTACCAGGGCTGCCCAAACCTTTGCATGCCACTGTAAGTCACCAGTTAAATTCACGTTCATGTGAAAATGTCTGTTTGAGAATGTTATGGCAGCCTGGTTTCTGGGGAATTCTAACAGACTATCCAACCACAAGTGACAAGTCAAACAGGATATTAAAGTTTTGTTTGTGGAGATGCTAGATGCTAAAAACACAGCTTCTTTTCTGCTAGTGACCGCGAATCAGGATGTGACACTAGATAAATATTAGCTCCCCTCCCCTTCTCTTCTTTTCTATCACACTGACCGGCTGACGCTCTCTTTTTCACATGATAATTAATAATTAAATACATGATCAATAAAGAAATGATAAAATAATGAAGTAAATGCTGAAATATGATTTGCATTTTTACTCAAGTGAAAGTATAAAAGTACACAATCGTAAATGTGCTTAAAGTGAAAAAGAAAAAAATGTCTTTAATGTCTTTGATATTAAACATTTCTTGAAATATTTTAATTAGTTAGAGAGGAACATCAGCATCACACGTAAATAATGGTTTATGCTAGAATGGCAGCATAATCTTCAAAATCCTACAAATATATATATATATATATATATATATATATATATATATATATATATATATATATATATATATATATGCAAACCCGTTTCTTAGACCACTCTTAGACCAATCAATATAATCAGTGGATCAGTTTTACATGGCTGTGAGATTTAGCAACCAGAACTGCTGTATGAACCATCATGTGATTCAGCTCCTCCGAGGATGTGACAGTGATACACACTTCAGACAAGTTTTTTTTTTTTACTGTGGATCGAACCGGAAATATATTGACTATAATCTGGGATATATAAAGTTAGAGGCTGAAAGGATCAGATACAGACTCACAGAA